>NW_024881694.1:600000-832435 GCF_019059575.1 Amphibalanus amphitrite | reverse complement strand
TGACCAAATCTGCACATAATCTGCACCAATGTGCACCAAATATGAACCCGATGGCCGTCGTGAAAACGGCTTTTACTCTCCTACTGCACACAGGAGTATCATTTTAGCTTATTTGACAGACGTTTACTGCACGTATACATACGAGATGTGGCTTTGTACCATAAGAAAAGGGACAAGTGCTCGACTCCTGGCGCCAAGCATTGATTCTTTTAAGAGCGTCTGCAATCTGAATAGCGAACAGTTACACGAACGTCCAGCGGCGTTTCCCGTGATATATACTGACATGCTCATACCAGTCATACTCACCACATCACAGGCACAAAGCCGACTTTTCTAGCTACCAGAGATGGGCAGAGACTTCTCGTGAAGTCCTCGGAAACTCGATGCATTAGGCAATGGAACTTATTACGCATGTGTTGACGTTATGCTATATTCATCAATCTTTTCTGGAATGGACATTCAAGTTTGAACATCCTTGGTATTGCAGTCGCCGATGTTAGAAATGAAAACCTGCAAGCGTGCTTTAAGAGATTTTTATCTACCTACAATAAAAGGACGCAGCACCCTGCTTTATTTCTTCTTCTTTTTTTAGTGCGCGGCCACTCACGGCACTAGAAGTTCGCTGAGCCTTGGAGGTAAGTGCCCATCTGTTCTATCTTCTAACATTGATATATGCAGGCACAATGACTGTAATAGTGATTATTATGACTACTATATGACAATTATAGTGACATTATTGTTTCATCTTTATTTCAATATTACCTTCATACCTCCACTAAATGGTTTTATTTTGTGATGATGATAAAAGTCATCTTTATGCGACTTGCCTGAAGTTAGATGGCGTTGATATATAGTTACCCTAGTTAGATGAGCTCGTGACCTACCATCGTCCCCCCCCTCCTTCTCCCCACGATCGGCGGTCGGACTGGTGGGAAACCAATTTGCCAATCATCGCCCGCACTCGATGATCAAAGATAGCACTCATCGGCGACGATCTGAGGCTCCCACAACCCTTCAGCGTTCTGTCCGATCCCGCCCATCGCTCACACTGCCGACAGAGTTGCGAAACGGGCTCCTTCAGATGTGCGCCGCGACCCTGACAGTCAAGCTCAGCTCCAGTCTAGCAAAACATCTCGATCTCTGGTTACAAAAGCCGCCCCTCTCAGCGGAATGACAACGCCCCCACCGGAGGGCGGTACACTACCGGAACTGATTCTCGCCGCCGCCCTATCGCTACCATCTCCTCTATAGCTGACCGCGTTCTGACAAGGGCAGCTGAGGGCGGACGAGATGCTGAATCGTCTCGACAGAGAGGCACGAGGGCGGAGCGACCCAGTCTCGGAGGAGAGACGACACGGCACAACAGCCGGGTCCTTCGGAGCGCTCTGCGCCGAGTCCTTCGCCGGAGGACCCGGAAAGGGTCGGGCGGTAGCAAGAAGTGGCGATAGGACACCCAGCGTGTTGCCGAGTCACACACGGGTGTCCGCTGACATTTCCGGTCCAGGATTGATGGGCGGAAGTGGAGGGGCGCTGTCGCAGAAGAAGTCTGCATCTGCCGCGGCATGTCCGACGTGCTAGGTCAGAGTCAACAACGGGGCTGCCTCAGATGCCGATCAGGCGCACCCTCGACCCAGTGCTCCTCGCAGGTGGCACTCTCTTGTTAGTGATGACCAGGGCACCGCAGTATGTCGCCCTGTGCGGCACAGGTAGGGCTCGTATATCGGACACACCTCCGGTGACCCACAGACATGTCCGCTATCCAGCCTGTCATACAGGTGTTGCGCATCTGCAGCCTCCGGCAGATTCTGAGGGTCCCTCCGGTAATGGCTGCGTGGCCAGTGAAATCGGCTAATCGTGAGAAAATGACAGCTATTGTTTCATGTAGGACTATAAAATGTGCGATCCTCCCAAGCATTTATGCCTTCTGCAATCGTTAAGCTTACAAATTAAATAAACGAATCTAAGCTTAATGCTTTGTTAGTCTCGTCCTCTCCGACTCTTCACTATCGTTTCCTATGCTATGATTGAACTCAAAAGGTGGTCACTGCAGAATATGGCTTGGCGAAACCTAACACCTCCATTATTGCGTCCGAATTCTTATTTTAGCCATCAACTTCAAGCAGCTGACATGTAAGCATGAAAGAAAGCACGACAATACAAGATGTATCTATCCTCTAGAGACCCGAGAGCAAGTTTACAGATAAAAAAAGACGAAATTTGGAATATAGTCTGCTTAAGTGGTGCGATTGATAAATTTCCAGTCGTTTTGGCCATATGCCCCAATGCGCATGCGCAGTGACCTGTATACTATAGTATACATTCGGTTTCAGAACTTATTTTTTTGCACTTGGTTGTTAATATTAAAAGTGATAAATATGCTTTTTAAGGGTCGCATGGACAATGTCTAGCAATGTGATGAATAGGCTGATGTGTTCTAAACCTTTTGAGGTGATATCTGCATGGAAAAAAACATACTCGTTGTAAACATACTCAGGAGCATTGGGGGTGACATCTTGATTACCTAACTCGAGGTCACTCTCACTGTCGGACCCAGGAGCAGGATCGACTCGAGGGATGTACTCGCCCAGTAAACATGCCGACGTCGGCCGACGTCGGGGTGACGTCGGCATCTCGGCATCGGCATGCCGACGTCGGCCCGACGTCGGTCCAACCTCGGCACGACGTCGGCTGGATGTCGGATATGCCCGCATGTACGCCGTCCAGCCGAGGTCCAGCCGACGTCGGGCCGACGTCGGACCGAGATCAATTGCTGAGGTCCAGCCGACGTCGGGCCGACGTCGGGGCGACGTCGGACCGACATCGGCCGCTGTTTTGACCGTTAAAATAATATAAGCCAGCTGCGCACGGACGCGCAGCTGGCGTCCGTGCGCCTGCTGACCGTCACCGTGCTCCGTGACTGCCGCCCGCCCGTGCTCCGTGCCCGCTCTAGCCGCTCCGTGACTCTGCCGCCGCACGGGGACCGTCTAGCTCGCGCTGTGCTGACCCGACCGCCGGGACGCCCCAGGGAGGTGTCTCACGGTGCACGTGCACCCAACGACTCTCCAGCGGTGCTCCGCCGTGTGGCCTCCGACCCCAATCAGCCCACCGCGCCGGGTCACAGGTTGAGAGCCACTGGCGCGGCTGACCTTGGCCGGAGCGCGGACGCGCCTGGTGCACCCGTCGCGCGGACTCCACTGGCGGCCGGGCCGCCTACATCGGTCGGCCGGGGCAAGAGGCGCGGCCGGCGCTCCCGGCGGCGCGGCTGCAGGGACGGCGAGCGCTGGAGGGCGGGGGCGGCGCGGGGAGAGCTGCGAGCCTGCACCCTTAACATTCAATCGCTCAAGCCCAAGGTCGTGGAGCTACGTCACGAGCTGGAGCAATGCAAATACGACATCGTCCTTCTCCAGGAAACCTGGCTGTGCCCGCGACTCAACAACCGTCTCCTGGTCTTCCCTGGCTTCACTGTCACGCGAGCCGACCGTCCTGATGGGCGCGGGTACGGCGGTGTGGCCATTCTTCACAAAAGTGACATTAAAACCACGGTGCTAAAAACTCCTGAGATCGACAATAACCAATGCAAGCTTGAGTCGCTGTGGTGTCACATCAAGTGGGATCGGCACCAGCTGTTGCTTGCGTCACTGTACCGCCCGCCGCGCCACACTCAGGCCGCCCTCGACCATGACATCGATGAACTTGATAAACAGCTCCAGCTCGCTCTCATGACTTATCCGCAGTGTCCAATCGTACTCGCCGGCGACCTTAACTGTAACATGCTCAACACTCAAAGCAGCTTCGGGCGCGATAAACTAAGTGAATTTCTAGTGCGATATTCTCTCAGCCAGCATGTAACGTGTCCGACATTCAATTCCGGTTCCCTGTTGGACCTGGTGATTACCAATGCAGGCTGTGTTGTGTCTCGGTCCGGAGTGTACCACTGCCATTTTAGCCCGCATCGCTTTGTACGTTTTGATTTATCCGTCCCCCGACCACGCCACAAGCCCATTTTAGCCCAAAGTAGGTCCTTGCGTAATGTCGATGTACCATCACTGCATTTCGATTTGGCCTCAGCCGACTGGCAGTCTGTTTTTGCGTCCCGGACCGTGTCCGATCAGTGGCGGAGTTTTGTGAGAGTGTTTACCCCTATTTTGGACGCCCATGCGCCTACTCGGACCGTTAAGATCCGGAACCCGTCTGCCCCACCTGTCACCGCCGCGACCAGGGATCTGATGCGCCGCCGGCGGGCAGCGCTGCGGGCTGACGGACACGGGTCTGACGCGTACCGGGACGCCAACCGGGCCGTACGGGCCGCAATACGCAGTGACAGCCGAGCGGACATTGCCAACCGCATTCAGGAGCAGGGCCCTCACACACTGTGGCGCAATATCAGACAGCATGTAGCGGGAAAACAGCCATCACAGAGGACTGTGCCCCTGGTGTCCGCTGGTGATATGAACGCTTACTTTGTTAACGTTGGGCCGAAAGTCGCGCACGAGGTGAGACTACAGGGGAGTGAACCGAGTATCCCCGGTAGGCTGCCGCGAGTGGGAGCGTGCGCCTTTGCCGTGTCTGCCATCGACCTCTGTACACTTAACAGCGTCATATTAAGCATGCCCGGAACCTCGGCCTGCGGGGTCGATGGCATATGTGTCCGAGTCATAAAAATGTGTCTACCTGTGATCAGCCACATACTGCTCCATTTGGTTAACTCGTGCCTTACTCGATGTGATATCCCTGCGGAGTGGAAACACTCCCTCGTCAATCCCATCCATAAATCCGGCGATCCTTCCAATCCCGTCAACTTCAGGCCCATATCCATCATCCCAGTTATATCCAAAATAGTTGAGCGAGTGGTGCAGCGACAGCTGTACCACTACCTCACTATCAACCACCTCCTTTCCGACACCCAACACGGCTTCCGCACTCGCCATTCCACCGAAACGGCACTGGTCACCATTTCGGATCGCGTTCTCCTGGCTAACGATCAAAATCAAATTTCGCTCCTCTGCCTGCTTGATCTTAGTAAATGTTTCGATGTCATAGACCATTCTAAGCTTCTTCAAAAACTTCAGTTACACGGTGTGGACACTGCATGGTTTGAGGCGTACCTGCAGAACCACACACAGAGCGTCAGCTTCACTGATGTCTCTGGCAACAGGCAGACATCAACCGCGCTTCCGAACAACATGGGCGTTTTTCAAGGTTCGGCACTAGGTCCCCTCTTATACACCGTCTTTTCAAACGACCTCAGCCTGTTCGTGCCGGATGCGACCGTTGTCCAGTACGCGGACGACAGGTCAGGTCTCTGCGGCAACAGGACAGCCCTGTCAGATCTGACTGAGCGCATGGAACAGGCCCTTTCCTCTCTCGACCTCTGGTTCCGCGCAAATTCTCTCAAGGTGAACCCCGACAAAAACTCAGTTGATAGTTTTTGGCAGTAGACAAAATCTGCGGAACATCACACCTTTCGGCGTCAAATTCCGCGAGCGTACAATTCAGCCCGTCTTAGAAGTTAAAAATCTAGGGGTGGTCTTTGATCGCCACCTGTCCTGGGACGCCCATGTGCAAGAAATTACGCGCAAATGCTTCGGGATCCTCATTGGCCTGTCGCACATCCGTCACTATCTTCCGGTCGAGGTCCTCCCCACCATCGTAGCCGCCCTGGTGCTTTCCCGCGTCCGCTACTGCCTCCCGTGTACGGCAACGGCAGCCGAAAGAATCTAGACAAGATTCAAAAAGTGATTAACTTTGCTGCGCGTGTCGTATCAGGTCGAAGGAGGTTCAGCCGTTCAGCGGACGTCAGGGCGGCACTGGGGTGGCTCGATGCGGAGGACCTATTTAAATTTCATACGCTCGCATTACTCCACAAAATTTGCATGCATCACACACCAGTGTCGCTTTCATCCTCACTCCAAACAAACCGTGAGGCACGAGAACGGAGCACTCGACATGATGATGACCTGCGTCTGCCACGTGTACGGACGGAGACTGGGAGGCGCCGGTTCTTGTACCGTGCACCGATGCTGTACAATGCCCTCCCAGTGGAAATGCGCACGATGACAGTCGCCAATTTTAATCACGCTCTCAAGCGAGTTATTAGCACGAGGGAAACATAGGAATGCGTGTTTTACTACTAGTTACTTGCTGTCGTCGTCATTATTGTCTTATTTTAGTTTTTCCCTTTTTATTATGCCCGTTTTAGTTTATGTGCATGTGGAAAGTGTGAATGTCTTTTTATATCACTGCATTTCACAACTTGACTGATGGCAAGGAATAGCCACTATGAGTGGATTTGCCTGAATAAAAATTGGTATTGGTATTGGTATAAAATGCATGTTTGATTTTTCATAAAGAGCTTCTGTATTCAAATATCCTCAAGAAACTCAAATCTTCCTCCACGCCGCAACCCCCTGATCCGGACTGGACGGGAAACTTTAACCCATTTGGGATTGCCCGTAAGCCGAGCTCGCCCGTAGCCGGGTGCGGTGAGTGCTTGCTTGGGGGCTGCCAGGCCTATCCTTTGGTCAGGCTCAGCACCGGCAACTCACCAGGGCCGGGCCCAGTTCATATAGAAAGGCCAGTCGGCAAGTGTCACTTTGCCAAAGTGCCACTTATCAAAGGGACACTTTGGGAAACGTTGGTGCAGGTGTGTAAGAGTGGCTATATGAATCCATTGTGGGGTCGCCCTTTCCAATAAGTGTCACGTAACAGCAATGGGACCAGGGACTCTATATGAACTGGAGTCTGGATCCAGGGTGCTCGCCAAGAAGACCAATGTCTCCATCCTATGATCTTTCCGGCTCTGAAATGGTCTTGTCAGACCGAAAGGGCATAACCCAACAAAACAAACATATTTCGTTAGCTGGCTGCGTGGTGTAGTGGTTAGCGCACTAACCTCGCGTTTGAACAACACCGGGTTCGAATCCCATCGCCGGCTGATGATTTTGGCGTGTTGTCCCAGTAAACATGCCGACGTCGGCGACTGGGGGGCTCGAATCCCGCCGCCGGTTGATATTTTTGGCGCGTTGTCCCAATAAAGATGCCGACGTCGGCCCCGTCGGTCCAACGACAAACGATCTCGTCAACCTCGGCAAACGACCTCGGCCCGACGTCGGCTCGACGTCGGCTGGACTTCGGCTGGACGTCGGAACATGCGGGCATATCCGACGTCCAGCCGATGTCGGGCCGAGGTTGAACCGACGTTGGGCCGACGTCGGGCCGAGCCTCGGCCCAACGTCGGCATGTTTACTGGGCGTCTCCTGAATCAGAGACATCTACGTCGGATCCGGAATCAGGTGCTTCGAGCATGGCCTTGATACTGGCAGACGATAGGCCACCTATAAAACAGCACAGTTTATCAAACTTCGCTCTATAATCCGACCTAACTTTTCAGTGATGGCATGCAGACTGTGACGCCACGATCCCTTTTGGTAGTTTGACCATTTATTCTCCATTCAAGAACAGTATTTTACCATCAAATACCAGTAAAACGCCGTTAGGGCGATGAACGAGAGAGCGCAAAGGTGAGTCGTTTACGTGCCTGAGTGTGAAATGGTACCCCGTCTGACTTGTGTGCAACACCATACTAACCGGTCCCTAACGTTGTGCCATGTTTTAGCGCAATAATTATTGAGATGTGTCCGTGGGAACCACAAGTATGTTTACGCTTCACGTCCTGAATGTATACTTGAGTGCACATGTCCTGTTGTAATGTAAGCCTAAGTGTATACTATAGTACACAAATCAAGAAACGAGCGAATCCTGATGGATACCATAGTATACACATTCAATAAGTAGGATTTAATTTTGTGGTTTAGGTATGACAATTATCTTAATATGTGTCTTACAGTCACGATACAATAAAGTTTTTTTTCAAGAGAGTGGAATATAAGATATAGGGCACTTGCATCATCGGGTGGCATGAAATGAAGTCTGAAGTCCGGATGTATACTATAGTATACAATCAAGTACGATAACACATTTCGTCAAAATTACGAAGGCTAAAGCAAAAATAACTATTCACATATTTGCACAGCACCTTTCTCATAACTAGCAACATGTCAAAAATGATGATAACATGGCATGATAATAAGAAAAAAAGAAAACATGTCGGAGCCTCACCTGAACGCGTCCGTCGCCCCGACATAGCGAAGTCGAAAAGGCCCCTGGCGGCAAATTTTGCAACCAAAGGTTTGTTTTTGGCACCAGATGGCAGGCATTGGATCAGTCTGAGGTATGACCATAGCTATTGCGATCTCGAAGTACATCGGAGCGATATAGACGGCGCTGAAGCCATGTATACTATAGTGCACCCGGGGTCTCTAGAGGCTATACGATCCATGCACGATGTAAGTACATCCTATCATGCTCCATAAAAAATTGAAATAATATTTCGTTGGAGGTCTGGAGACAGATGAAGCTTAAACGTGGCCCGCCTGAGATTGCAATCCAGCCAGTCCAGCTACTAAAACTGAGACTGTCCTTGACCTAGAGCTGCTGGTCTGCTGTACCGGCGTGGTTTAGCTGTGATTGAAGACTCAAAGTGCATATGTAATCAAAGATCACGTAACATAACGTCGTGCATCGGTAGGCTATGTATTCAAATTGCAACTGAGAAATGCAGCCATTCAGTTATTTGCATATTTCGCAGCTTTTTTCAATGACATTACCCGATTTTGCGCCGTTTTCTTTATGATATCACCTTTCAAACAACATATTTGCATTCTACCTTTCATGACCTGGTTGGTCGCGGCCAGCAGGGCCTATTTCTCAGCTCTGCTGGTCACCATCTGCTTGCTCAGAGGCAGGGACCGCGGATTCAAATTCTCGTAGGGTGTGCAAGATGTGGCGATTGGGCCCCCATCTCACGCAGGGCCCCTTCCAAAAAGTCAGCGCCGCCACTGCTCCGGAATAAGCCGGTTCTAAGGAAGCGGGGCGGGAAAACCTTCAAAATTGACGGTCGTAAGATGACTGAGCGAGCATCTTACGGTCAGGAGATGCATTAACCCGCGCGGGGCTGGGGTCTCCAGCCGAACGCGCGGGGCTGGGGGTGGGTAAATTTACCCCCCCCCCCCCCCCCTGTTATCTCCCGAACTAATGGTCCGATTTGGAAAATTCAAACACCAATCGAAATATCTCATCACGAACAACTAAAAACATGTACTTAATTTAAAGTTTGAGCCTTGAGGTCAAGGTCAAGGTCAGGTCAAGGGTACAAATTGCAAGTTTCTACAGTATCGGCCTTGCACCGTAGTTGCCGAAGAATGGACTGAGACTGATTGCCCAAAACGTGTTTTTAGGCTACCAAGACAATATTCGCTGCATACAATTTCATTCAGAGGTCAAGGTCAAGGTCAGGTCAGGTCAGGTCACCAAAAACAAAATGTAGAAAAGGGCATGTGCGACACATCTTTTATGGGTTATTTTATTCATAGAATTCAATAGGCACACTCAATAGGTGATATGGACCACATCTGGATGAATTTCAGGTCGAGGTCAGGTCAAGTGAGGTCAATTTTTGAAGTTGGCTGTTAAGGCCTAAAAAGGTGTCTATCTGATGCAGTTTTCACGGCGAATCGAATGGTGCTATTTTTGTTTCCGTACGAGGTCTAGAACTTCTAAAAAATTCATTTTTCAAAATTTTTGTGTGTCGTGACGTCATGAAATTTTTAATAGCTCCCACATTTTTGAACCGATTCTTCTAAAAATTGGTATGTAGGTGCACATAGACCACATCCCTGACATATATTCCGTTTTTTTCGATACACTCAAAATTTTGAATTTTATAATTATTTTCCCAAAAAAGTCAGTTTTTTTTTAATGTTGGCCAAAATCCAAAATTTTCAAAAAACCGAGATAGCCATTTGATAGACAAAGTAGAATTTCGTATAACCTTTTTTGTTACGTCTTGATTCCTTTAAAAATGAAGATGTTAGCGGCGTTTGAAATTTTGCCGTTTTTGAGGCGAAAATGGCGAACATGACGTCACTAAAACGTCAATTTCTCAAAAACTTTCCGACGGATTTCGCTCAAATTTTCAGGGGACGTGTCAAATTGATGTAAGAAAAGATACTGAAAGTTTGGCGGCGCTACGCGCCGCCGTTTTTGAGTTATTGCAAAAATTCGCGAGGGTGGGTAAAATTTACCCCCCCAGCCCCGCGCGGGTTAACAGAGTACCTAATTACAGAGTTACTGAACTGGGAGCAAATTCGGCACCTCTTCTTTTTCTATTTTGCACGTGCAGTGGGGGCCACTCACATAGATCAAGAGTATCCAACCTTTGGTAGAAGGGATGCAGCTACCCTATAAAAATTACCGCAAGACAATCGCTCAAGCCGCTGCTGAGATATGGGCCTCTCAAAATCATTACTTTTGCAAAACTGCTTGAACATCCTTGACTTTTCACGTGGCACGTGCCACGACGGTCACTGAGATGTATCAAAAGTAGTCAATTACGGGGTAGAAGGGATGGGGCTACCCAGCAAAAAAGACCGCAGGCCAATCGGTCCAGCGGTTGCTGAGATATAAGCCTCTCAAAAGCGTTACAGGCCGGGCCGGGCCGGGCCGGGCCGCTCATACTGAGATTTTTCCGTTAGAAAAGCTTAGGGGGGCGGTGTTACCCCCGCTTCCCCTAAATGCACATGCATGCATGCAACGTGATCCAAATCGATCTCCGATTTTCCCAAACAGGCCCCTAAAGGCTTACAGTGACCTTCAAGGGCCCCTACGGGCCTCAGAGAGCCCTTTTGCACAGTTGATGTTGGTACACTTGGGCCCATCGATTTGGCCCCTATGACCTATGGGGGTCTGGCCTCCGGCCCCCTTAGCTTCCCCATTGCTCTACGGCCCGCACGCTGGCTTTGGGGCCCCATAAAGGCCGCACGCCAGCTCCTGAGACCCAACGACGGCAATTCTAAGGGTCACCGGCGCACCGCACACGGTCTTTGAAGGTCCCATAACGGCCTCTGGAATACCTCATGTACATAGAAATATGGATGCCCACGCCGCTTCTTGGGCCCCCGCACCGGGCTCTTTGACACCGTTCACCGGCTCCATGGGGTACCAACTACTACCAAGCAAGCTCGCCTGGAGGTCCCCCACCGTCTCTTGGCGCCCGAGTAGCCTCGATGCCTGAATAGGGCCCCGAGACATCGACCTTGGCCAAAAAGCGTTCGTGTAGGCCCTCAGAAACTGGTGTGAGCCCTGAGATTACTGTGTGCCGTGTGGGCTACTCAGGCACTTCTGTCGGGTCATCATGCATCGATTTGGGTCCGAGCTAGTGTATGTATGTATGTATGTATTGACAATCAAGAGCAATCCACAATCGGCGTGGCGATTACACTCCGAGTCCGAGCTGGTTGAAGATAACACAAGAAATAGGTACCTACACAAGAAAACGCACACACTTACGGATACGAAATACACAACGCGAACGCCGAACACGCACATACTTGGTGTAACCAGCACGAAGCCGCGTTCATAACTATGTACACACAGACTCGTTTGCCTTTCATAGTCCAAGAGTCATGAGGCTAGCTACTATGGCTACTCTGGCTAGGCTTAAGCCCCTTTTTTACAGCACGGGCAAATCTGGCTGGAGGCAACTGCGTTAGCTCGAGGGGGAGAGTATTTAGGAGCGCCGCGGCACGGTAGGCGAATCTACGTTTTCCGGTCTCTAGTCGGGGTCGCGGTAAGTGGAAAAGGTGGTCTTGGCGAGTAGACCTTGCTCGTGTTTGGGAATTTTTGGAAAATAGGGTCGCGATCTCCTCGGGTTCACCTCTCTGGATGGCCTTGTGCGCCGTGATAAGGGTATGGTATTCAGCCATTGTTTTAGGTGCCATCCAGCCGAGTTGGTCCCGGAGATGGGAGACATGATCAAATTTACGGCGACCGAAAATGACTCTAGCGGCAAAGTTAAGAATTTTCTGAATGCGATCGAAGTTCTTTTGGCTACCATTACCAAATACGGAGAGACAGTACTGGATCCGTGACATGACGAGAGCCACCACTAGTGTCTTGGTGACACCGTCGGGGAGGTAGTGGCGGACATGGGAGAGGCCAATTAGGAGACCCGTGCATCGGCGACTGAGCTCGGACACATGCGCGTCCCAGGACAGGGTGCCGTCGAAGATAACGCCCAGGTTGCCCACCTGCTTGCATGGCACTAGCTTGGTGTCGCGAAAAGAAACGGTGAAAGCAGGTATGCTTCTCAAATTTTGCCGACTGCCGAAAACCATGAGCTGAGTTTTAGCAGTGTTTACTTTAAGAGCATTTGCACTGAACCAATGGTCGAGAGACGCCAGTGACGCTTCCAAGCGCGAGATGAGTCCCCTAAGGTCGTTTAAAGGGCCACTCACCAACAATTGAGTATCATCAGCGTACTGGAAGACTGCTGCATCCTCAGAATAAAGTGATAGATCATTGGAAAATACCGTGAAGAGTAAGGGACCGAGTGCCGAGCCTTGAAAGACGCCCATAGAGTTGGGGAGAGGTTGTGATAATACCCGGCGACCGGACTCGTCCTTCAATGACACACTCTGTGTGTGACCCTGGAGATAAGCGGCGAACCAGGATGTCTCTATGCCGTGCATTGCCAATTTAGCGAGTAATAACTCATGGTTGATGACATCAAAACATTTGCTTAAATCAATAAGGCATAGCATAGAGACATCCCCCCTATCGGTGGCGGCCAGGATTTGGTCACTGACGGACAGAAGTGCTGTCTCAGTTGAGTGCCGGGGTCGGAAACCGTGCTGGGTATTGGCCAGAAGATGGTTTTGGGAGAGATAGCGATAGAGCTGTTTGTGAATGACTCGCTCGACCACCTTCATAATGACAGGTACTAAGGAGATAGGTCGGAAATTAGTGGGATCAGATGGGTTTCCAGACTTGAAGATGGGGTGAACTATAGAGTGTTTCCAATGAAAGGGGATATCGGACCTTGAGATGCAAGTGTTAATGATGTGAAGGATAACGTCACCGATAGATGGGAAAGCAGTTTTCAGCATGCGAATGCAGACGCCATCAGACGCACAGGCGGCAGAATTGCGCATATTGAAAACGGTGTGACCGAGTTCACCGAGAGAGATAGGTCTGGGCTTAAATCTACCGGTTACGACACGCGGCAAACGGCCAATTTGCTTAACAACTGGATTTTGGTCACGGATCTCTGTAGCGACGCGGGGACCCACAGAAACGAAAAAAGAATTTAAAACGTCAGCCGATACATCAGGTTGAACACTAGGTCCGTCTTTCTTACCAGCCACAACCGACCTAATACTTTTCCACACCTTGTTGGGACCCCGCCCACTAATCTCTCTGTGAAGTTCGCCGCGTCGGTCTCGTCGCACTGCGGCCCGGACAGTTCGGTTTAAGTCTTTGTAAACCTCCGACTTTCTACCGAACTGCTGTAACGCGGTACGACGTTGATCCATGATTTTAAGTGTGGCGGGGGTAACTGGTGGTGCTGTAGGATTACGGATGGTAATATTCTTTATAGGTGCGTGATCGTCAAAAATCGGCAGAAATTCGGTCAGGAAAGCATCCCACTGGTCACTTACGTTCGTGGCACTAAACACGCCCTCCCAATCGGCAAACATCAGGTCAGAGTTCAGGGCATCGACATCTATACGGTTGATCGAGCGGGATTGAACAACTGTAGGATTTTTGCGCTGTTTCGGAACGTTAATAGACACACGAAGGAGTTTGTGTGGGCTGAAGTGGCAAAAGGATGCAGAGCAATCACGCACAAGCTCTCTATTTTTAACCATACAGACGTCTAGCAACGAGCCGGAAGTGTACGTTGGAACGGTTACAAGCTGCTCAAGAGAATAATTCGATAAAAAGTCACTGAGGTGTACACGCGCACGAAAACTCTCCTCCTTCAACATATCACAGTTTAAATCGCCACAGATCATAAATGGAATCTTGGGAAAATCAATTAATACACGCTGTAACTGCGTCTCGAGGTCCGAAAAGTCAGCTCGCTAGTGAGGGTTATCAGAAGCATCCTTTAGCCCTGCGACTTCAGAGGTTGGTGTGAGATCCTAAAAATGAAAGTGAGGGCACTCCGAGGCTTGCAAAGGGCTTTTCCTCGGAGGTCAGCCTTGGCCGAACGGCGTTCCTCAAACTGGTGTAGGGCGCTGAGATTACTGAATGTGACTCTCGAGTATTGGCATGGGGCCCTCAACTATCAGCACGGAGCCCTCAGGAGCCGGTAAGGGATCCTCTGCGTCATGCATAAGCCATCCGATCTCAGAGGCCGGTGTGAGATCCTAAACAAGAGCTGAGTGCACTTAAAAACCTGCGTAGGGCCCTCAGAGATCAGCTTTGACCAGACGGCGGTCGTGGACGCCCTTAGAAACTGACGTAGGGGCCGCCTCAGTCGGTCGGCCCTCTCACATCAGCCTGGGGATCTCAGGAATCGGCCTGGGGCCCTCAAGAGCCGGTTAGGGCCCTCGGAAAGTGGCATTATACCCTGAGATAGCTGTGTAAAGCCCTCGGGTAACGGCTTGGGGCCCTCGGGCATCGGCCAGAGGTCCTTGGATATCGGTCTGGAGCCCCTCAAGAGCCGGTGAGGGCCTTCAGAAACTGGTGTGGGGCCCTGAGATAACTCTGTGGGCTTTCAGGTGCTGATGCAGGACCCTTAGGCATCGGCCCCAAGAGGGGTTAAGGAGGGCAGGGGGCAAGGGGCCCTAAAGAGCCGGTTAGGGCCCTCAGAAACTGGCGTGGATCCCTGAGCTAGCCATGTAGGTACTCAGACACCGGCGTGGGACCTTTAGACATCGACTTGGGGCCCTCGGGCATCGACCTGGGCCCTCAAGAGCCGGTGGGAGCGCTAAAAATGGCGTGGGTGGGGTTCTGAGATAACTCCTGAGATAACACTAGAACCTGTTCACGCCTTCAGGCACCGGTGCGGGACCATCAGGCTCGCGCTGGGGCCCTCGAGAATCGGCTTGGGACACTCAAGCGCCAGGGCCGCATTGGCCCCCACAACGAACTGTGGGTGTGCAAAAATAGGTGTTTGCACACCCTCAGGATTTTGCACACCCTGCCCCCCGGAATCCGCGGTCCCTGCTCAGAGGAGGGGGCATGCATGGCCGACGCCAAAGCTGCCTTGCCGGTTTCTCCTTGCTACGTCGGCTCAGCAGAACGTGTGCTGGGTCTGAGCTGACCCGTGACTGGCTGTTCAGTGGCCCAGTACAGAGCTTCACGAGATCGACCGACCAAGATCTCTCTCCTCTCTCTCTCTCTCTCTCTCTCTCTCTCTCTCTCTCTCTCTCTCTCTCTCTCTCTCTCTCTCTCTCTCTCTCTCTCTCTCTCTCTCTCTCTCCCTCTCTCTCCCTCTTTCTTTCTCTCTCTCTCTCCTCTCCCTCTCTCTCTCTCTCTCTCTCTCTCTCTCTCTCTCTCTCTCTCTCTCTCTCTCTCTCTCTCTCTCTCTCTCTTTCCTCACTTTCAATCACTCTTAGTTTCAAACCAAGCCACCTAATGAGATAGATATGCTTCTGTTTATTTACTTATGACTTAAGCTGTTTTTTGTCGCTCTTAGCTCAAAGCTGCTAGTCTCTACCACGTCAAACCCTTAAACTTCTGTCTGGTTGTCCCCTTTCCGACCCGGTGGGGATATTCGCCGTTCCTGCTGGGTCACTTTTGTGCCTTCCTTGACCGAGTTACCCCCCCCCCCCCCCCCCCCCCCTCCTCCGTGGACCGGTCGTGAGTCTCGTCTCGACTAGCCAGCTGTGTGACGACCTACGGTCACGGATCGTGACGCAGCGCGGACGATTCTGACGCGTGACGAGTGATTTGGCGATGGAGGTCAGCTACAGACGAGCTGGCGAGAAACGACATTGTGAGGGCCGATCATGGAAAATGATCGGTAAGGGAGCGAGCACTTTGTGTCCTTATTCTTCATGAATAGTTTAGGTCTGTAATTGTATAGCCCGTCCGGTCGGATTATTCGAGGTAGGCCAAAGGTAAAGGTTTACTCACTGTCGTTAAAGTAATGCGATCTGAATTAGCTACCACTTATCAGGGTCGTAAAACTTGACATCAAAATAGCGAAGTATTGTAAACAGAGCAATTAAGTCATGTCCTCTCTGAGGTCAGGCAGTGTGCTTGTCTGCTCCGGGGTCAAGGCGGGGCTATGTTTAAATATTTCGTTTTATAAAGGTTACTGGCTATGGTCTTTTGCTTTTATTCGCTTCTGGAAGCATTCGTTTTCCTTGATAGTGACATGTTAATAATGGTTTCCTTCGTACTCGCCTGGAGTTATCGACGTTTGAAGGGTTTCAGCTTTTCAAGGAAGGTTAATAACCAGGAACATTCGTCTGACTACGTACTGTTGAATGCGCGCTCAAAGGACAATCAACGTCCTAGGTATCACCCTTCCCTTTCCCCAGTCGCTGGCCCTTTCATTATCCTCGATAATGAAAAGCGATCAGGCCACCACGAAATGTATAGTTTGATGCTGAAGTGGTCTAAGGTGTTGCCTTGATCCTGTTTTTTCTTTTTCTCCTCTTAGTGAACTCGAACGCAGCTCGAGGAAAGAGCATGTGCATTGTGCATAGTGGCTCCCTGATCATGTGCCATCCTGAAATAACTATGCCTGCATGGAAGGATGTGCAACAAATAAATGAAATGAAATGAAATGAATAAATGAAATCCTAGTCGTAAGAATATCATTGTCGATAATAACGCCACAGTGAAATGTAAATCTTTATTCACGAGCGATTTACAAGCAAAGTCACTGAGAAAAACACAGTGATATACAATCAACGCTGAATTTTACACTGATCTGCTCTGATTACATGAACAGGCTATGAGAATGTTCCTCTCACAACATCAGATTCGTGTTAAAACAGATCGGGGATCCAGTCAAACGGATTCAATACTGCCTGTCCACCATAACACTAACATAACTTAAGATCATACGATGACGTTCAATAACACATGGGCTCTCAGCACTCTGCTATCACCTTATCACGCTGTCTTATTTACAATCAAGCCCCGGTCTCTATATAAGCGCTCACCCTGGAACACCATACCACACATCCACTCGTACGCACGCCTGCCAGCTCACCACCGCGCGCCTGCAGCGTCCGTGTGCGGCGGGTTCTGGCCAAATGATAATGTGCGCTGTCAGCGGCCAGCCTTGGGGACACCTGTCGCGGCGGAGCCGTCTCGGGCCACTGCTCCCCGCGAGCAGCTGAACAAGACCACGCCTCTGACCCCGGTCCGTCCCACAATGCAGGCCGCACCGCGCCGCCGAGCCGCCGCGCGTGCAGCCGGCCCGCGCGCGCCACTGTCAAATGCTGTGCTCAGATCGAAGTTACCCCGCGACTGCGCGCCGCCTCTAGCCCTGCCAGACTATGCAGTTGGGCCGGCCGGTGCGGTGGTCGATGCGGAAGGTCTCACCGTCCTTGCACGGACCCTGTTTGAAGTGCTCGTAACACTTGCCGTCCTTCTCCCAGTAGTGTGAGCTGAGATCCTTGGAGCACTTGCATGTGAGGTGGCCGTTTTCGTTCTCGTGCACGAGCTCGCCCTGGTCGCACGGGCCACGCGTGTGGCGCTCCAGACACGTGCCGTCCTCCGGGTTCAGCACGTGGCTCTTGAAGCAGCTGCACTCGGCGCGCTCCTGGGTGAAGTTGTAGCCGAAGAACATGCCCTGCGGGCACGGTCCAACCGAGTGCTGTTCGTAGCAGCGGCCGTCCTCTGCCCAGTAGTAGGCGTTCCAGGTGGGATCGCAGCGGCAGCTCGGCTGGCCCGTGGTCGGGTCCATGTAAAACAGCTGGCCCAGCTCACAGGGACCCTGCGTGTACTGGCGGTAGCAGCGCTCAGTGCCCTCCCAGAAGAACCAGTTGTCGAAGCGCGTGCACTGCTTCTTGGCCTCGCAGGAGGAGGTGCCGTCGTTGTCGAGCACGAGCCACTGCCCGGCGTCACACGGACCCTGCGAGTAGGGCTGGTAGCAGTGGCCGTCGGCGGTGCGCGCGCCCGAGGGCAGGCACGTGCACTCGGTGCGCAGCGTCTCCAGGTTCTGGATCAGGCAGGGCGCGCCGGGACAGTCGGACAGGTCGCACGGTCCGGCGGTGTTCAGCTGGTAACACTGGCCGTCCGCCCACTTGGTGTAGCCGTCGCGGCACTCGCATCGCGGCTCCAGGCTGCGGTAGTCGAACTTGACGATGTGGCCGTCATTGCACGGACCCTGGCTGTACTTGGGGTAGCACCTACCGGTCTTAGGGAAGTAATGCATGCGCATGGAGGCGTCACACCGGCATACGCCGCGGTCGGTGGCCGGATCGTACACGATCAGCTCTCCATCGGGACACGGGCCGCGTGTGAAGTCCTCGTGGCACGTACCGTCCTCGTACTGCGACCAGAAGGTGGGACACTGGCAGATGACTTCATTGCTAGTGGCGTTCAGGACGATCCTGTTGCCCTGCTTGCATGGCCCCTGCGTGAACTCGCGGTAGCACAAGCCGGTCTCCTTCCAGTAGAGGTGGTTGCGTTTGCACTCGCAGGTCAGCTTGCGCGCCTGGCGGTCGTACATGAGGTCGAAGCCCCGTGGGCACTTTTTGAGGAACTGCCTCTCGGTGCGGGCGGTGGCCGTCCCCGCCACCAGCAGCAGCGTCGCCAGCGATGCCAGTACCACCCTCATAGTGATCACCTGCGGAAGAGGGAACACGGGGTCAGTGATCGGCGCCACACCTAGCGGCCCGCTCTCGGGGAGGCCCAGGGCAGTGCTCCGGTCGTGCCGTCACCCAGGAGTGACCTCTGAGGATGTGGGACAGCGATCTGCATACACCGGTCACTGAACAAGTGATCTGCTCGGGGGCCCTGGAGGTCAACGCACTGACCGTCTATATCCCTTTGTAATTACCTCTAAAACGACTAAGAATAGAAGCATAAATGGAACGCAAATTTGCGTAACTTGCAAACGTGCATGCAATAAATCAGTCTGCATTTAGCAAGTTGAGCGATGACGAAATAATTTCCGCTCCATTGAATCAAACCACATGCACGGCACCCGCGGCATGCTGCATGGTGATTAGATCTCTGCAGAAATGCAAACTCTGCGACTCTAGGACAGGACCAGTGGCCTCCGTCCGAGGTGCTCTGACCTCCCCCTCCATCCAGTCACTCAGTCACATCCAGCCTCCAACAGACCCTAGTAGGTCAGACCGGCAGCTCGAGGCGCTAATGTTATGTTCGATTCTGTTCGATAGCGCGTTCGCAAGAACGGTCTGTTGCCGCGACCCTGTCGCCGTCAGGATTCCACCGGCGCCATGCCGCATACATCACAAGTATCCACACGCATCCGGCGACATCACAAAGCAATATCAGTCGCCCGGGGTCGATCGTTCGACGCGTCAATTCAGGACAGACGGAGCGTAACCGGATGGGACGCCGAACCGGCCGCCGTATTTGGCATACCGCCCAGTCGTCAAATCGCGCTCAGGTGTCTCCAGGTCAATGACAGGTGCCGCATTGTGACAGACAAGCCGGTGTGACGGGTAGCGAGTGACCCAGTTGTCAGTCCGTCACCCCCTCCCCCCGCTGGGCGGGTTGATCACGTGACAGGCTTCCCGACCGTGATTCACAGTCCACGACTCACGAGGCAAGTATGATATGAGAATGTGGTAAACAAGCGTTGCGCCAAGCGATGTGTGCAAAATGCGTGATTGAAAGGATGACAGAGTTGTTGGGCGAGGGTGATGTGAGAGATAGCTCGCGTGACATCTCGATTCGTGTTGTGGTGTCAACTTGGAATGCCGATATGATAGATATCCGATCGATTGATTCGATATTCAAGGCGCACACAGACTGGAGGATCGTTTATCCTCAGCGACCAGGCTAAGCAGGTTTCCTGGTCGGAGACTTGCGTAACATTGCTGCGTGCAATAGTAGCTGCAAAATGCGGGAGTGCAGCATTGCCAGACAGAGTTGGGAGTTGCAGTTGCCAGTTGGGACAACCAGCCGCCGCAGAGGCATGAATGAACGGACTTGGTAAATCGGACTGCCAAAAGTAGCTTAAATATGAAGAAAAATGCTGACATAACCTGCATAGAAATAATTTTGAAATGCAACGATATTGAAGAGTATAAATAATACGAGGGGAGTTAAACTAAATGATTATCTTCTGACCATTCTATCCACCAGGATATCATGCATCGTCTAATACCTATAAGTAGGTATGACCAAGATTACTTTACTAATATGACCGTTATGACCGTTACCGTATGACCGGGTATGACCGTTACTTTACATCATGTGAGGTAGTAAAGGTAAACTGGAAAGTTATCAATGCTCCGATAAAAGGTGCTTTTTACGTAGCATCGAACTTATTCTTAATTTTACCAGCTATTGATCTAACGGATGAGGACTGAGGAGCAGCAGCTCATATTCTTACAGACAGGATAATGTGCGATTAACTTCAGAACCGATAGCCCATAATGTCTATAACGTGACACATCTAAATTTCTAACAGTCGTAAGTTTTGGAACTGTCTCATTTTGGTCCGCCGTAAGCCCCTCAGACCAAAAAATAACGCACCGCACTCAAAACTTTTTTACTACCTCCTGGAGAGTTCATTTTCATCAAACCCGCAAGATAATAGTATATTGAAAGGGTAACTCGCTGCTACCATTATGGGCATAGTAACGGTACGTGGTTAATATGAACTTATTCGCCAGCGAAGAGTATTATTACCATGTAAATATCAATATTACTCTCGCGATCCAGAACATCACGAAAACTCTTCCCTCCTGGGTATCGTGACTCGGGTACAGATAGTCGTTTCATGCGTGGATCTTGTTTACCCTCGTGAAGATGATATTTGAAATGGAAACAATCAGCCAATCAGAAACGAGATCGGCCGTTTGCGGTTTGAAGGCCGCGCGCATCTGTCAGTTTTCGGCCGTTGGTCTCCGAGAGCGGATGTGAGCAGTGTCGGTGCCGCGCGGCGTGGCCGTTGGTGATTGTGCTTGTGTGTTGTTCATCGCCTATAGAGCCTCTGTGGACATTTTATTGTAAGTACCGATGTGCTAGAGCAGCGGTCGGCAGGTCCTCCGGGGTCGTGCCCCCTTTTTTGGCGCCAGGCAGGGCCATTACCCCCACCTACCAGACCCCATTGGTGATACAACCAAGGTTGCTGAAATTCCATACTTTTCCGTGACTCTTTGGGTACCATATCTGCGAGAAACCGCAGGCCCCCCTCCCCTGCGGTTTCTCGCAAATATCTCAAAAACGTTGGCACAGAGCGCCACCATTTTGGAACAATTGATCATACATCGTTTCTGCACATGTTGTGAATATTTCAGACCAGAGTCACTCAAGGTCAGGTCACCAGATCACGTCAAGTGACCTCACCTCAGTAAAGACTGTAACGCCTGCTTTAGCTGCATTGAGTGACAGATCTCTTTCAAACTTTCAGGAATTGATAAAGGCAACAGCATGTACAAAATTTGTATCTCGGAGATTTGATGTCGGTGACCAAAGTTAAGGTCAATTACACGCCCTCTCCCATTATCAATGGGAGAGGACGCAAAGCAAATGGTAGAAAATTGAAAGGCGCCTCTTTTGGACCAGTGTCATTCCTAACACTGTGACACTCTTATTTACAAGTAAACATGACCGCTGAACCGGAAAATTGCACCCGTAACCCCGCTGTATGTCCCTGAGGTCATTTCAGGTCATGAATGGTATCTAACAGCTATTCGCTAATAACTTTGATAAAGGCATCTCAGAGCGATGGAAATGCCTTAGATGTGTTCAGCTCGACGATACGGATCGACTGATATGCAACAAAACCTTCGATGCTTCTCGACGGGAGGATCACGATGCTGATAAAAGTGAGCTCTTGCGCAAGTTTTGAGTGACAAGTTATTTAAGAAAAACTATCAGCAAGCAACGTACATTTTGGCAGTTTTTGTCTCCTGCAGGCTAAACCGTTAATCTTCGGTTGAATCTGAGGGCAGGTATCAGAAAAAACGTTAAAGAGAGCTATCGAATGCGTTTTTCCGCAGCGCTGTAGCTCTATCCTTTCCTGAGCTATAGGCCAGTTTGTCGAAAACTGTCAAAGGTTGACCTGGAAATTAGCGAAATTTTACGTTCGATGACCTCTGGTGACCTGACCTTTGATTTGACCTAAAAAGTGACCATATTTTTTCTTCATCATTTCTTACGCTCTTTCGATCGCCGACTACGGCGTTTCGCTAGTGAACCAGGAGCCAAGTTAGTAGGGGGTGTTCAACCTCCACCTCCAGCAGGGCGTGGAAATCCAGGAGCCCCAGCGGGGCGCGGGTTAACCCCCATACGTATAGGGGTAGCGGGTATTTTTCGGGAATAGATCACGTTAAAAGGGTCGGATTACAAAAAAAAACTGTACCATCGAGCCGATCATTTTTATCTGTCCTGAAAATGGCATGACCTTAACCCGAATAACCGTTGATTTGTGAGATCTTTCTTGAGATCATGGCAGGCCAAAAATCTCACTTCAAGAAGTTACAGCAGGACCCGATTTACTCGGCAGTTGTTATTGACCTATGGAAGGTCACCCAATGACCAACGACCTTTAAATTGGGTAGCAGCGGCTGCTTATCTTCACGGGCAACACGCTCAATTTTTCTGCAAAGCTCCAGCTCAGAGACAGAGATGCTCAGGTCAGGGTGCAATGGACGACTCCTCTCCCTTGCGTTAGTGACTGTGAAAACGCCAATAGAAGAGCGCCGGTTAGTACATGACAGTTACTTTCAACGACTGTACGGAATGGTGAGCAGCTACATGAAAATTGACAGGCGCTTGCTAATCAGTTCATGCTTTGTGCGTTTGACCTCGACTAATCTTTGAATCCTGAAGCACAACAATTGCGATGTTTGTCCCATCAAGGGAGCCATTAATTCTAAAAAAGATGAGGCTTTCTCAGCGGCCCTCATTACCCCCCGCCGAAGGGCGTCATTACCCCCAAAGGGGGCATGCCCCACCATTTGCCGACCCCTGTGCTAGAGCATTGCGTGCCGTTGAGTGGTGCTAATTTGACCTGGTTAACAGGACCCCGTGCACGGCCACGTGGCCTAGTGTTGTGAGTACGTACATTAATTTTGTTGTGATGCTACAAGTTTATGCATTTTGTTGGTGACTTTGAAAAAGCCTTGCACTGTAGTGATCCAGTCTCATTATCTCACGCAGACGGGCGACCACCCAGGAACGCCGTCGCTCACTTCAAATATTGTGCGCTCTGCCTAATCCAATATGAGGGCGCTGAATGTCTTGTATTCATATTCAAATTGCATTCAAGTTGTATCATGGTGTTTATTTACCGCTTGTGCATTGCTGAACGCTTTGTATAAATTTGTATGAATAAGTGAAGAGTCTCACAATGTTCATGGTTGGTGTGCCCCTCGTATTGTTTGTACGGAAGCCAAATATACCTACATTGTTGCTCTTGAAGCATTTTTTTAGTTGGTGAGCTCCGGTTAACAGAAGCTTCGTGAAGCTTCTGAAGGAAGCGTCTGTGGGTCTGTTACCATCCTCTGGGGGGGGGGGGGGGGTACACTAAAGGAAAGAGTAAACATTACCATGTGACAAAGGGTAGGCCATAAGAATATACTCTCCGTAGGAGGGTAAAGCACAGAGTAGATGATGCGTTACTCCCTAAAAAAGGGTTCCGTTAAAGATTTACCCTTTCAAAGAGTGTAACCCAAAAAATGTTACACTCTAGACAAGAGTAAATCAAAAGAGTTTACCATTCAGAAGATAGTAAAAAACGTCTGTGTGTCATGTTACCCCTCCCTGGCGAGTTTACTCTTCATGAAAGAGTAAAATTTACCATCTGGAAGGTGGTAAAAAACGTCTGTGTGTCAAGCTACCATGCTATGGCGGGTTTACCCTTCAGGAAATGGTAAAAAAGTTTTCAGTGCGCGCAGACATACCACAATACTCCCGTCACTTGCGTGTACCATGTAACCTTGACTCTCCTGATCCTGTCCCCTTCATCACGTCTAATTTGTCACATGGTCCACACCCCACACGTGGCTCCTAATCCCTCACTTTAGCTCTAACCACAGCTCCATAACTTCTGCGGCTTCATCCTGGCCACGTCTCAGACGGGGGCGCGTACCCTTGAAACACATACCGCCGGTGCAGGGGCGCGCCTGACGGTGGCGACAGCCGCTGTCCGGCCGTCTGGGTCATAAATCACTGGCGCGCGCATCTCCAGCCCCCATCTGCAGTCTGTGTCAGCAGCCCACGGCGGCACAGCGCGGGACGGCGGCCGGCCGCCTCACAACAGCAGTCTCAGCCTGTGTCACACGCGCCCCGGTCGGCCGGTACTGAGACACCAACTGGGAGGTGGGCGGTGGACGGTGGACGATGGACGGTGGACGGTGGGCGTTAGACGGTGGACGGTGGACGGTGGACGATGGACGGAAGACGGTAGACGGTATACGGTAGATGATAGACACTGGACTGTAGACGGTGGGCGGCTTACAATGGATGGTGACTGGCGAACAGAGGACGCGGAGGACACGGACGGTGGATGGCGGACTGTCTGGGTCTGGTTGGACGGTGGACGGCGCACGGTAGACGGTGGGTGGCGCACGGTAGACGGTGGATGGCGCACGGTAGACGGCGGACAGCGGACAACGGACAACGGACAACGGACAGCGGACACAGACTCCGCCGTTTCTGGATCGCACGATCCGGCGCGGCTGGTCACGGTGTATTGTGCGCGGCTGGACGTGGAGCTGACCAGTCATGGCAGTGCCGACTCCGGCGCCGGGGGCGGGTCAGGGTCAGCCCCGCCCCCCTCCGGCCCTGCTGGTCGCCCCTGACCGAACCGTTTCGCCGGCTGTCTGATGACTGACAGCCTCCCGGTGACCAGTGTGTTTAGTCGAGGCGGCTCCGCCAGTGTCCCGAGAACGACAGGGGTTTGCTCTCAACGACCGGACCATCCAGTTTAGCATGGTATTTAGTCCACCGGACCGGGAGGCGGCGTCCGGCGAGTCGAGGTCACCCTGCCGCGCCGCCCCTCCACTGCTCGCGCTGTGATGACGCCGTTGAGCTCATTGTATCACATCATGGCCTGTGTGTCCATTGTATCATCTCTGTGCCCTTTGAGACGGCCGTGGCGCTTCCACCCTCTCTGGCCTCCACTTCGTCTCGGTCTCTGCGCTGGCAGCTGCCACCTCATGGTGCATTGTTTGCCGCCACAGTCCGCGCCTCTGCCCCGGCCGCGGCCAGTCACGCCTCGCGGTCAGACCATCTCAGCACTCTATCCGCTCGGGTGTCTCTGAGGAGGTCAGGATGACCGCTCGCCGGCCCGCCCCTGACACTGTTCCTCTAATACGGCGTGCCCACTTCATTACGTTGCCGCGCCGCGGGCCTTGGAGCTGCCCCGGACCGGTCGATTCTCACGGGCGGCGCAGGGCGGGGCCGCGCCGCACCCCGAGGGGGCAGACGGCTGGAGTGGAGCCGATTGTGAAAGATATCGCCCGCTCTGGATCAAATCAAACATCGTCGGACAATCTGGAATTTGGCGAGCAGTATCTGATCACTTTGTTCACGGTTTGTTTTTCCGTGAAGGACTCGGAGACAAGGACAAAGAGTTCCTTGGGTAAGTCGCGTCGCCGGCGGAGTGGCGCCAGTAGCCTGGAGCTCATCCAGATACCTGCCGGCTGGCACTCATCCTAATCCACTTTTGACATTGAACACTACTCGTGGCTTGCGACACTCTTGAGTAAGTGGTTCTCACGCGGTGTCGAAAAGCATCATCGGGTCAGGCGGTGTTTAGGACTCGTCGCTCCACTATCGTCTGACGAGAGGGGTGGCCGGAGCGCCGCGTCATGCCGCATTACCGACAATGATTGCCGGCCGCAGAATAGTACCGACCACAAATGAACCCCGCTTGTGCGCAGGACCTACGCAGCGAGAAAGAACAATGTAATGAGCGAGGACACGTTGCAAGGAGTGGCAAGGAGCTCCAACTGTTGAAACAGAGCGTCATCATTCAGTCTCGACACAATAGCGTGCGGCAAATGACGGCCCTACGACATCGTCGATCATCTGCCTCCGCTGATCTAATTCCCACCAGACGTATGGTCCGGCGCTGACCTGACGACCGTTACGTCAGTCCTGACCGTGACCGAGGGTCGCGGGGTCATGACCCGGTCATTGGTCTGTTCGGCTCCAGACAGCGTCCGCTACTGTAAGTACTGCACCGTTCCACTATGGTTGGAAACGGCCTCACGGATGGCCGGGGGTCAACGCGAAAAAATGTTTTGCCCATAACTTGTTAATGCGTAGACCGACTGCGATGAAACTTTGCATAGGTATACCAGTGTCTTTCGTGCATCATACAGTAACTCAGAAATGACGAGGTCACGTCACGTCACGCGTGTGTGACGTCATCATTGCAAGTATGTCATAAGTCGCCTATGTCTTTCGTTATGTTATCGATATCGTGAGGCATTTTGAACATGTTTTGAATACTGCTATTACTGAATGGATATTGTTGTTATGCTTTAGGGCGAGAAATATCAACGTAGTGACGCACAGTGTCTTACTATTGGTCATAAAGGGTCACAAATTTGGAGAAAGAGTATTTATGATTTTTTTTTTAGATTAGGCAAAAAAGTAAGAAATAAAATGACGATCAAATGACAAAACATGCGTCAGATTAACCCGGCAGTTGCTGGGGTATTTCCCCATCCGCCGTTTGCCGGGGGGGGGGGCGTTCAACGCCCCCAGCCGATAACTCGCGAACAAATAGGCGCAGCGAAACGCACGAGGCGCGGCAAACGAAAGAAGAACGCGACGAGACGATTCACATGAATACTTTAAAGCTGAATTTCGAGGTCACAGGTCGGGTCAAGGTCAGGTCAAACACTTGAAATCGGGCTTTCAGTAGCATGGACTTTAGAACCTCGCAATCGGTGCCTCGCGTTTCGCGTTTCGATTATATCGTCATCAGTTGGTCCTAAATAAATTCAGTCATCAGTTGGTCCTAAACAATCTGTCACAACTGTCACAACTGTCACAACCCTTCATATAAGTGCTAAAAGAGTGTCAGATCAATGTAGGGGTCAGTCAAGCATAGGCCACTGGCCAGGGTCAAAGTCAGGTCAATCAGGTAAGCACATAACCCCGAAAATTAAAACTGGTACCTATCCGCAGCCCATGCATGACACATGTTTTATGGGTACTTTTGGGCGTAGAACACGATGGTGACATTCATTTTATCATACGAGTACGTGGCTGGTTGAAAAAAGATCAATTTCAGAAATGCATGCGTCATGGTCGTGAAGTAGTCACGAGAAATTGCCAACATTCAGTTCAAGATTTTGGAAACTGTAGAACGATGATCAAAAACCATAGATAGCCATTTGATTTGCCATGGTATTGGCAGTGTAATGGAGTTTACAGCATGTCTGTATGTCTGTTCTGTCAGTGGATATCCATATCCATACTCCAGGATATCCATACACGTTTGCACGATATTCATACTCCAGGTGCAGGGGCGAGCAGTTACTTCTTACGAGGGGTGCGGAGTCGAAGTCAGAGTCGGAGTCGGAGTCGGAGTCGGAGTCAGAGTCGCCCAGAGTCGTGGCAACGAGCCAGGAGTCGGAGTCGGAGTCGGTCAGGAGCCCGCAGTGGAAGTCGGAGTCGGTCCGAATCGGAACAGCTCCATCGCGACTCCGAAACACTGGCAGGGGTCCGGAGTCGGAGACAGAGTCGGCCGGAGTCATGGCAACGAGTCAGGAGTCGGAGTCGTAGTCGGAGTCGGATTTGGCGCCACCACGACTCCGCAACCCTGCTTCTTACCATCATTTATAAGGATAAGCGATTGCAAGACTGACGAGCCGACCTGGTGCTAACGAAGCGACGGGTAGGTACGCCTCGGGAGATGACGCTTCACGGACGATTTTGCGCACAAGTGCGCAGTCTGCTTTTACGTTCCCCTTACGCAGAATTGAACAGCGATTTATTCTGCCAAAAAGCTCAATGGAGGTCGATGGAGAACTTTTTGTATGTCCAATGAAACATAAACGCAATTTTGCAAATATTGCTGTGGTGACACTGCAAACAGAATGCAATGCCGTTCCTGATTTTGAACACGCATGGGAAAAAGAGTCACTCCACTCGATAGCCAACATAACAAGGATTATTTTGATATATAATAATCCAGTTTTACAACGTCATGGAGGTACTCCACATGCTATCACCAGCGCGGTTGTTTAAACCTTTGACGGCGCACCAAAAAAGTCACTGTCAGAAACTCCCGATTCCACGTACAATAATGGAGACTAAATGCGCAACTAAATAATTTTTTTTTCTGCCCAATTCAAAACATTTCATCAATTTCCAACAGAATGACACCCCAAATATACATATATTCCGAAATTGCCCACGGCCATCCGTGAGGCCGTTTCCAACCATAGTGCGTTCGTACGACGCTCTTTGAATCCAGACAGATAACACAGCCCTAGCGGGATCACGGCCCCAGCGGCCCTGCGGAATAGCTAACACAACACACGTCTGGCAGGTGTGATTGTGAAAAGCCTAACAAGTCTGGGATTTGGCATCAGCACGGCGCCAGACAGACCACCGCACGTGTCGGTGGCCGCTGCTACCTTGGGAACCGTCCTCCCGGGCGTCGTGTGCGGAACTGTCCTCCTATAGTCGTGTGACATCACCCTGAGCGGTCCCAACTTGGTCGCCACGTGCGCGGATGGGCACGATATCTGATCAGGAAGATAGTGATTCTGAAGTCAGAGGGATTCAGGCGCCAGAAACGGAGACGCGGTGGGCATTGGATTGGCGGAAATGATTGGCTGGTGACACTGCTTTGAAAACGGGGAAGGACACAGTGGTGGTACCATGCTCTTCAGTTTCTTATAATGAGCACCCTGCAGTCAGCTGGACAACCCCATCTCATACATGTCATTGTCATCAATCATGTCGACCGGAGTATGAACCCAATGCTACGTCCGTAGAAAGTAACTAGCTCAAAATTTGCAATTTGCATCACACTGGTGACACACTATGGAGACATTGCTACAAGACCAGCGACAGAACTTCTGAGAAGGGACAGTTAGTTGCGCACATTGGTTATGGCGCCCAGCTCGATCTCATTTCTGATAATGTTAGTAGGCTCATTGACGAGACAGTTCACTGTCTTCCCGTCACCAGCAGAAGGTCAGAGAGGCTGCACAGTCCTGCCTGGCAGGCTGCCAGGTTTATTAACTGTAGAATACGGTGTTGTGTCGAGGGAATGGATTGCAAACCCTAGCATGGTTACACGATGAAGTTGTATAACTAGCACACTATGCAGATGAAAACATTCACCGAATAGTTTTACAGGCTTCATCCAATGCAGCAATAAGCGTCAATTCTCGGCTGCAACGAAGTGTTGAAAACGAAAAGGTCTCCGAAGTGATAGTTCTTCATGTTTCGTAACGTCTATCAACTTTTGCAAAATGTTAGTACCTAAAATATAACATTACGTATACCTATACCTATATACCTATAGTTGACGTACCGTTTACTTTACCCGTATTTATAGAGTTTCTATGTGGGAATGGCCGCTGGGCATCTTAAAGGGATGACAAACCAAATGCGAATCTATAAATAC
This sequence comes from Amphibalanus amphitrite, assembly GCF_019059575.1. Taxonomy (NCBI): domain Eukaryota; kingdom Metazoa; phylum Arthropoda; class Thecostraca; order Balanomorpha; family Balanidae; genus Amphibalanus; species Amphibalanus amphitrite. The sequence goes on along the minus strand of NW_024881694.1, from coordinate 802,815 downwards.
ATCAGGATGGCGATTTGCCCGTCACTCTCTCACGGAAGAGAGCTAAACGATAACATCGGATTAAGGTCAGTGCCAAGGGCCTTCCGATCCTATTGTGTTCTGCATGCTATTTGGACTTTCTTCCTACTGACTCCAGGAGCCCAATTAACCCGACCCCACATCCAACTGCACCAGCTCGGCGTGTCTCCACTAATGTCCATGCAAATCGCTAGCTAGAATCCCGGCACGGTCGGCAGCGGCTGTTATCTCTTCCTGAAGCCTAATCTCGGAGCATTGAGTGCCTGAGCTGCTGGCCCAGTCAATCAGGGGCAAGGCTCATGATGCCAATTATTTCACAGCTCAGAAAGATAATGTGAAGTAAAGCGGGACTTGACCTGTATCTCTTTGACCGATGTTCTAAAAATCGTACAGTTCGAACAGATGCATTTATATTGGAAATGGTGTTCGCACCTCACTTTGCTCTGGCCTGAATCTAAAGATGACTTAAAGGTAGTGTGCCACCTTTGAAAGATTTCCCATTTTATTTTTCCTAGGATAAGAAGCTTCTGTTTTTACCTAATATCGCAAAAAAAATAATCAAAAATGGGCCTGGAATAGTGCCTTTTTCGCCTAAAAGTTTATCGGTTTTTCGATATGTATAACAACTGTAGTGGGCTGACCTGCAAACAGGCGTCGGCAACAATCGCAAATGCGGCGCACATGTGACAGTAAGCAAAGGTCATTATAGAGTTACGACGTACAGGAATGAGTTATCAGCTGTCTAATCGTAGACAACACAATGTCGAGCCTTAAACTGTAAGCCTGTATTGGTATTGTTTCTTTTATTTGGCTGTCGAACATCATTCATGGTTTGAAATATGATTTTATGCAAAATAATTGATATGAAAAAGCCGTCTCTTAAGTTATGACCCCATTTCACCATACGCAAGTGGCAGAAATGACAATGATCAGCTGACGCATTTTTCTTGGCCGAAGTCAGAGCGCGCGGCCCGACGCACCACCACCGCACCACAAAGTATGAGCAGAAGCCGCGCCCAAAGCCAGGGCCCCGGTAACGTGAGGTAGCCGAGGTGGGGCAGCGTGCGCTGACCCAAGCCGGGGCCGCAGCTTTGGGCGCGGTCTACCGCATCCCCGCGGGCAGCCCCGGGCTATCACATGACACCGGGAGGACGCGCGGCCCCGGCTTGGGTCAGCGCACGCTGCCCCGACTCGGCTACCTCACGTTACCGGGGCCCTGGCTTTGGGCGCGGTCTACCGCACCACCTAACAGGCGTGTTCGAAACCGCAGGAGATGATGATGAACGGGTTTATCGAAACTTGATTGGATGAGCATATCGGTAATAGCGATTTCAGTGTGTGCATTTATTGTTCATAGTGGTGTGAAATGTGGTTGGGGTACGACCGACAACCCATCGGGGCGAATTTCGCACTGGGGTACTCAAAATTTGAAGAATTTAAGACGTTTCCATGAGTTTTGAAGGTATGGATAAGTTCTAAAAATCCGGTTCTCCTTATCTGGGCCATTAACTCCATACGGTCCAGGAAAGCTGGCACACTACCTTTAAGGTTTAGCAGAGATAAATGGCAAATGAACATTGGTAATTCCTTTATCCTCTTACGGAGTTTGGCCTATACTTGTGAGCTATTTTTAAACGTCATGTCTAGCTACCGAGAACTTTGCAATGATCAGACCGTTTAATAAGCACCAGCTATTAGGGTCCCTCGCGAAGCAGAGCACTAGTGAAAGGGCTATAAAATGCAATTTTGAGTTCAACTGCTCGGCAGAAAGTGGCAAACGGGCAAACGTAATTATCACATCTCTTAGGTTTGCTCAAGCAATTACATAACAATGAGATAGGTGATTTAAACCCAGTAATATCCTGTATAATGGTATATTAATTGCATAATTTATGCATGGTATGATCTCAAAATAGTGAATACATTAGAGAACCTCGCTAGAACGTTTGTAGGATGCCTAATCATGACTTTTCTCGTAGGGTTTGAGGGGTATTTCGTCGGCTTACACCCTCGTGTATTTGTTTTCAGCTAACCTTGGCCAGGCTGGTCCAGATTTCGTGATAGCATGGGTTCAACACTTATCTGGACATGCTTGTTGCTTAATCAACAAAATCTCCTGTCATGATCCAGTTTTGAGTTTTGATATAGGCATGTTCTCTGCATGGCATAGCAAAATACGGGACACTTTTGTGTGATTTCGTAACACCGTAATTACGACTGCCGATGACACGACACCCAACTACAGGTGGCGTCTGGAACAGTCGTGCCGGCGCGGCTTGGCACAGTATCAGAACTATGACTCTCACCATCACCACCCGACAGGTCTTCCGTGTGTCGCAAGAACACTGTAAGCTCAGCGCCCTGCAATGGTGACACGACCGCCGGGCCTTCTCGACTCGACTGTGCCACCGATGCGAACCGGCTGTCCCGAGCTGCCCTCTCTACGGCCGCTCAGACGCCGTACCGGGCACGACGCTCTGTTCGATACGAGCGAAAGTGCAAACAAACATGGCGGGCGCGCTCTCCCGGCCGCCGATCGTCAGCTGATGCAGTCAGCTGAATCACAGGTGAATGCGCTGGAAAGTGCCGATGCGAAGTGGTCCACATCGCGTCCGTCCGAGCGCGCGCTGCACGGCCAGCCTTTCGCTCCGCAGACGGTTGTATGACGTCACATCCAGCTGGCTAGCCCGGACCAATGACGTAACAAGCGACAGTGGTTCACCGACCCGCGCCTTCACACGGCGACGCCGCCTGCGAAATCTACCACAGGAAGCGATATCGGATCCGACTGACGGCGGTTCCGTTTCTCACCGCACACGCAGGCGGCGACCATTCAAACAGTTTGCTCATCTCTCTCTCTCTCTCTGGCTCTCTCTCTTCCCTGCCCTGCGGAGGCCCAAGGCGTCAGTTTATCACTCAAACAGCTCCTTTCTTCTCCAATGGTCTCGACCCTCCCGATATAAATAATCATCTGGTGGGCCTCACGTCTGGAAACGTCAGCTGCGCCGTCCGTAACCGACAACAACGGAAAACGATGGTTCCTGTCGGATGGTTCCGAGTTACGCAACTCGCTGCTGTTGCGACGTCGTACCACGTCGCTTCTGCCGCGTTCGCGGCTGCAATACTGCGCCGCACGGATGAGCGAGACGGTTAGAAGGGAGTCAACACAAGATCGAACGAGAGGCGAGTGGGATCGTCCACGACCGGGACAACTGTTAGTGTGAGGAGGTGGGGTGACTGGCGCGTGGACGAGGGCGGGTATTGTAACAGAGGAGCGCGCCGTCACTGTGACTAGACGCGTTTTTCCGGTTTGTGCCGCCCAGCGGCCACAGACGGCCGAGCGGACCGGGTCGGACCGAGTTGCGAGATCGGAGATAATCGGCGAAAAATCGCATCAGCTGCACTGCATGAAGACATACCGGCAGTGAACGTTCTCGGCTCGCAAGGTAAGCGCTTGGATGTTTTTTACATAGAGGGTGTAGAAAGGTGAATGTGATTTGAGAGCTCATAATTACAAACTGCCACTTATAAACAGTCATCTTAAAAGGTGTAATAAGCAGTCAAACTTCAAATACAATAACAATGATAGGCTACTTTGCCGTCCTCAGAACTAACAAGCAAAAACTATATCTGCGAGCAAGCAAGCGACAACTGAACAATTAGTCGGTAACCATCTTTCAAATCAAGCTAGTTACGAAACACACAAACAATATAGGAGAGCGTTCAGTGGTAAGCGTCTGTCATAAATGCCCACCGATTTCCATGCAGATCATGTGGTCATAGGCCAACACAAACCAGCATTGTCTTCCCCGAAAACTATCCAGTTATGCGTGAAGGCTTTGCCGGACAAATGGATCTTCTGCGGTTTTGAGCCGTGAGATCCAATTCGAGAAACCGGGACAGCAGATTATAGCGCCACAATTAGGTCCGGTGGCCGGTGCTCGGAGCGGCCCTCGTCATTACTAGAAACCCATGAGGGCGTCACATTCCATCGCAAGGACGGCCTGGTGAAACCGTGAGGTGGTCAAGGGGCTGACCGATGTCCGCGGGTTGTGGGACTTGGATGGAGCATCAGTCGAGATAGTTTAGATAATTAAAAACCGGTGTTAAGATAAACTTAGCTTAAATTGGATACTTTTGTGCATAGCGTAAATATATTGGCTGTTTAATCTGTTGAGTGTTGAACACTGTTGAGCGTCACTCATCTGCTGGACGGTAAGGCAAAACTTCAGGCTACAATGTTTTGAGAGTCTGTAATATCATCAATTGTTGATATTACATATTTCATTCATAAATTACAGGCTTGGTCGATATCGGTTTCAGAGTATGTTTGCAAGCTATACGATGACCTTCACTGCCCTTTAAACTTCAGGCGTATGTAGGAGATGAATGTACTCTGTATTACAACGGTCTACTGCATCTACACCCGTCAAGTTTTGCAAGAAAGTTTATTCTTTGCTTGTCACAACTCTGAAAAACAACCATACCTATCGGTCGGTTAGGGCACGAGTTGCAAAATCATTGACAGGGATGCAATCTAGAATAAGCACGTTCTGCAGCTGACTATCACAAAATCCCCTGGCTTACTGGAGCAAACAGGTAAACATCGACTATAGCTTTCACCGGATTGCGGTGGTCGAGGTAGTGTGCAGTTCGCTCGGTTACCTGATCACAACTTCATGGCTGGCTGGTGCCGCCTATCGAGCTACGGCTCAGATTGGACTGATGCCTGTGACCATGATATGTGCCCATTGGGACATGCTTCCGCGCTCCTCACCCCGAACGATTGCAACTTTGACGAAAGGCAAAGTTGGCATAGCGATACTTTCAAAGATGCATGCATTGATATTTCAAGAAAAAACATTTTCTCTGAAGAAGCACAGCTGTTTTTACTGTGGTAGGTGTACGTTTAGCTAAAATTTCGGGAATTCCTTGCGAGCTATTTTTCCAGCATGTTGGGAATAACTGTTTGAACTGTTGATGTTTCGAAGTTTGCAGAGATCGGTAACTTGAAAAACGCTGGTGGTTAATCTTACCCAGAATGTTTTCTCTCTCCACCTTGTGGGACGACATTCCCGCATACGTTACCGTGGAGGCGCCGGACAGATTATATTTCAGAGGATCGCCCGGCTGCACCCGCGCGGTCACATCTCGGAGACACGGCCTGTGGTCAGCTCCTAACCCTGAGTTCGCACAGTCCGCGACTTCTGAGGGTGACTTTCCCGGCCCCGGCACTCGCCCTGTAGTTCTGCTCATCCGCAGCACAGAGCAGGCGGGAGAGGAGCAATCCGATTCTCACCGATTTAGTGATTCGGTTCACGAGTGAACACCCTCAGCCTTTCTGCGGTGGTTGTTACAGGACGGCACTGGCTTTGCAGGCGCCGCGCCTTGTGAAGTTTACAAGCCTCCACGGTCGCATCCGGCTTTGAGCGGTGACTTAGAGCGCACAGTCCCTACCTTCTGTCCTGCGAGTGTTGGCGGGTTTGTCATCTGGTCTCACCAGAGAGCCGGTTGTCAAGGATTTCTGAAAGGGAATTTGTCCTCCGTTTAACGGTCATGGGTATTTTATTCGGTTGGTAGCCTGCAGTAGCCATCTGAGGTTTGCCGCTTAAGGCCATGGAATTTCCTGGGTGTGTTCAAATAAATGAAGTTGTCCTTAAAAATGAATAAAACATCTCAGACGAGCTGCACAGCAACCAAGTGAATAATCAAAAATTTGAAACCCTCATCCATCTGGTCCCAAAACAAAAAGCTCAAATGAAATTTGATAATCCGGGCGGGTTCCGCCGCTATTTGATGTTTTTACAACGTTGGCAGTGACAGTTTGCGTGACTGTTCCATGTTTCTAGGATAAGGGAAAAAAAACGTCCACCGACCGTTTCGTGCAGACGTGTCATGTGGCCATTATTATAAGGACGCAACGTAGCTAATGCACTCTTCGACATATATCCCATCATAAAGTGTCTGGTTATTGATATGACCGAGCTATCATAAGGAGTACCTCGTGCTGTATAGCTCGAATACGCTATCTAAATGATGCCTGCTAAAGCCATGCAATAACATGCATATTAATTTCAAAGAATTTTTAGACGGTTACAGCGATTGTTATACTCATTTGCACAGTGATCAAGGTTCCATGAACCGAAAGCTTTGTGTGTCTTTTTGAATATATTTGAATGCATTTGTAATAATTTGGTTTATTATTTACATCATCATCCATACGAGTATAATATAATGCCATACATGCATTAAAGTTCCTTGCTGAAATAAAAATCAGTCACATTTACATCTCCCTGCAGTCAACCTTCCCTTTATCTCGATTAGCAGCAATGTCTACACAAAGCTAACAATTCAAGTCGACATCGCGTGAGCCAGGGTGCGACCGCGGAGGTCGGGGTGACGGCTCGGCCGCACCCGTCTGACCATATAGCACGTGACTGTGGCGAGAGGCCGCCAATGTGCGGCGTTCGATAGCACGCCAACAATGACTGCAGTCGCTCCTGCAGCGGGCTCCGACCAACTAATGACACGCTTACGCGCGGATCAATGGATGCATGAGCCGCCGACGGAAACGTGAATTACAGTGCACTTCCTGGCCAAACCCATGTCTCACCCAAGTGCAGAGCGGTGGCTGATTTAATTCAAGGTGAGAGTGATTCCCCGGTGATCGTTCGCTTTCTGAACGAGTCCTGTAGATGGGCTGCTTGGCAACAGCGCGCAATGAAAGTGAATCCAATCCAAATGAATGCGCATGTTTGAATCCCCGTTTTGACAATGACGTCCGTTTTGATTGCTGTATTGCAGAGAACGGGTCTGACGAATGCAAAAGTGAATGTTACTGAAACGGTAAGGACGGTAGGAAGTGTTAGGCTTTAAAAAGGCCAGCAATGGCCGGTGGCTTTGATATGTTGATCTATTCCTTTGAACTCTCGATCGCCGCAGTACCTTCGGTACGCAGTGCGAGGTCATATAATCGATTAATTTTTCAATGGCAATTGATGGCAAACAGCTATTCGACATAGTTTAAAATGCATCACGATATTTTCAGAGCATTTACTTCATTTGTAATCCCGAAACATAAAAGCGGATTGATCGAAAGAACTGACTTCAGCACATAAACTGTATCTAGCGGCGCGTGCTGTCTCAACAGGAGGCCATTTAGCTGACAGCAAGTCGTTCTCGTTAGCGGCTATCCAGCGTGGTTTGCAGCAAGGGGTCGGTTGTAACCTGCGGGGTGTCTCGAAAAAGCGCCGCGTTTTCGATTCCACGGCAGTGATAGGCCATTCTGCTGAGGAGGATCCTGACAGACGGAATGCATCGTTCAAAACACGTGTCGCTCAGCGGCGCTGGGCGCTCCGTGAAAAACGGCACGTGTCTGTCGTTGCGTCTGTCCGACTGCCACTGTGCGTGGTGCCGTCGTCACAACAGAGCTGCCATACTGACGCCAGAGACCCGCTCCGCGCGCCAGCTCGGCAACAGAGAAATACCAGCTACCTGAGATAGGATCGCTGGATAACTGTCGGCTGGCTGAAAGTGGATGTCTGATACCAGCGATTGTTTTGAGCGCAGATGCCTCGAAGCTAGGCCGCTTGGCTGGGATTGGCATCAGGTTAAATATGCAAATCTGACCCTGAGATAGGCATGCCGTTTTCTGTTATAGGCATGACTACTATTTTCCTTGCATGAATATAACATTTTAGACAAATTCTATCAAGCTTTAATATAAATCTAGTCAATGCAGTTTTTCACCAGGGCTAGCTACTGGGTTGTCACAGTCGGTAGCGTAATTGCGTTAACCTTGTGTCTGACAGCGAAGTTCCGCTATTATTTGGTCTGACTTACCGCCACCAGTGCAGTGTTTTCCCACGTGAATTGCTGTATCCCATACCTTCTCACAGGCAGGCACCTCTGGCATGTGCTTAGTTCTCAAGAGAACTGAGTGAAATCTCGGTCCTTGCCCGTCCGGACGCACTCAGCACAGCTTTAGTCCTAATAGTCAATTTGGTGTCAATTTGGTTCCCATAAGCTATTTTGCCGGTTCACCAGACATCTTATGGAGCATTATATAAAGGTAGGCAGCCTTTGTATGCATTACATTGTATGTAGCACAAATGCACGCCGAGAAGGATCGGGTCGACGCCTCTGATCTCAACACGGGCTGGCATTTATGCCTGGGTGTTAACAAAACATACGCGTGAGCCTGAATGCTGGACGAAGAGACTTATGGCAGCCCTATGTGCCCAGCCTAACAGTCATTAACTGTATCAATGGAAACGTTTTCCAAGTGGCTTTATAAAAGCACTAACCAGCCCAGCAGCCTCTGTCGTCCATCTCCTCGCCTCCTCTCTGCAGGTGATCTATACTCGCGCCACGTGCACCGGACCAGGTCGGGTCGGGTCGGCGGTCGGGCGGCCCGGCCGTGCCCCTGTCCCGGTGCAGTGGCGCACAATGTGTGTGCACACAGCCGGTGGTCCCACCTCTGATGCGTGTCAAGGATAGCTCCACGGCGTAAACAGGCATCTGAACGGGCTCTATGGTCGACTGAGCCATGCTCCTCAGCGGGCGACACAGTGGAGAACACCTGCGTACTGCCTAGTGACAGAGCTTATCGGGGCCCCCGACCGGCCACCACCAGCTAGGAGTCAAGTCGCCGGGACAGGTTTGTAAAAGTACGGAAAGATACCGCGGCCGGTGAGTTCTCTCATGCGTCTCTGCGGGTGACAGAGGACGGACTGCTGGTAACCCGTCCCCGGTTCCGTGTTGGCAGCTTAGGCAGCCGTTCAAAGGAGGATCCCGATTCAGTCGGCCGCTTTCATGACGATATTCAGATGATGTCAAGTGCACTGAGAAAAAAATTGACTCCAATATGGGTCAAAACTCTTGAAAATGCTCCCCTGAAAACTCCTTAAAACCATTGATAACTCCCTTTCCAGCAGAGTTATTGAGTGTGTTCTAGGGTAACTTCGAGCCTTCCTCATTTTGCGAAAGAGTTTTCAAGAGTTCTTAATGGATGGCGAAATGACTCCATGTGTGACACCCCATAACTCTGTGACGCAACTCTCCATTACTTCCGAAAAACCTTTCCCGAACGTTCCGACAGGAGTAAAAGGGGAGTTACGAAGGGGTTTTAGCATACGTCGCGAGGAGCTGCCGGTGGCCGCCATCTTTTGCGCGTAGTACACAGCACGTTGTGCGGGGCGGCGGGCGAGGTGTTAGTGAAGAGCGTGTTGACTTAGACGGACCTGACCTATATTAACAGTGACGGATAATTGGACCTTACTTTGGATTTAAAGGTAAGCTTAGCTGTATTTCTCATCATGCTTTTATAGTGCAAAGTGTTATAATGCTGTGATGAGAACATATGGTAACCCCATGTTCTTGATGGGCTGGAATGGTCTCTGTAAGGGTAATTGATTTGTATTGTTCCTGAGTAAGATAAAGATCGGAAACAGCATGCTCTGAGTTTCTAGGTATTGGCAAATATCATACATTATTTCCCTCGAATAAATTGGAAAGTTAGGATTACACAAGCTTTACACGTCATGGATCCTATTGTTATTGCCCAATTATTTTAATATCTATACCAATGACAAACATCAAATTTGAAGGGCTTGCAAAGATGAGCCAGAAAATAAAACTATCTTGGCATAAAAGCCTTGATTTTCCTAGCCCCTACATAGGTATATAAAAAAAAAAATCAGTTACCTACCACTGCCACTGCCCATGAATGATGAAAACCACCGACAAACCAGCATGTTTAAATAAATTTTGTCTAAATTGTTGTATGTTTTTAGAAAGTGTTCATAATTGAATTCGTTCTTTAATGTTAACATGGTTACCTATGCAGCGTATATAACGTCCTTAGCTTATTTTTAGCGACCTGCTCAACTTTTTGAGCGTTCAAGTAGGTACGTTTCATAGCATTGCCCTACTGTGTCTGCAACTAAGATGGAGGCTGTTAACTTGCCCTTTAGACTTTCACTGAAACTTAACTTTATCAAAATTGTAGTGCATAAAAAGTATGCTAACTTTGCAATCTCTTGCTTTCATTATTTTGACATCATGTGCCGAAATGCAGTATCAGTGCCAACACGTCAGGTCGCGTGTCTCGTCTCGTCCATCTTGTCTCATCTGCCTACCTCTCAGTCTCCTCCCTCATTTCTTCCTTCCATCTTTCCTCGCTTCCTTTCTCACTCCCTCTTTCCCTCCCCTCTATCTCCCTTTCTTTCTCCCTCTATCCCTCCCTTCCTTCCTGTTTTCCTTCCTTCCTTCCTTCATCCCTCCTCTCCTTCCCTCCCTTTCTCCTTCATTATTTCCCCTTCTTCTCTTTTTTTCTTTCTCCTCCATTTCCTCCCACGCAATGTTAAGTGTACCTATAATTTCATGGTTATTAACATTTTGCAGGGGATGAGCTGGAGAGCCTGCAGCGCATCCCGCAAGACACGTCGGAAGCCAACGGAGGCCAGCAAAATATCCATCCCACCATCGTGAAAGGAGAGCCGGACGAAGAAGACGCAGTATTCGTCGAGGCCCAGGAGGTGGTAGGGTAGCGGCACCACCAGACCAAGCATTCCTGCTGTGGTAGGCCGCCTTTTGGATTCTTAACATCAAAACTCGCGACCGTGAAGCATATAGAGTGAGATCCCCGGAGAGCGTGCCGTGGCGGGATGTCGAAAGCGTTTGTTAATTTTTTAAGCCTCCCACCGCCCCGGACTATGAATACACATTTCTTGAGATATATTTTTTATCTGTGCTTCGGTACACGAGCTTTGGGTGGTTACGCTATTCGTCCAATATTTATTTTCGGGGGGGGGGGAGGGGCTGGAGTGGAGTGATGGGAAGTTTGGGTGAGTTTGATGGGGAGTAACAAGAGGTATACCATGAAGCTGTAAACGGAGTTTTGGGGAATCATGGAATGGAGTAATCGGGAGTAATTATGAGGCAGTAGGAGAGTCATTGAGAGTAATGGAAGGGAGTTTCAGGGAGTATGTTGTTTGTTTTGATAGGGTAAAGGAGAGTAATGAAGAGTTTTCTAAAACTGTAGGGAGAGTTACAGAGAGTTTCTCGAGGGAAGTTTTGGGGTGTAATGGAGAGTTTTAGAGGGGGTGTAATGAGGAGTACCACCTGGGAGTTTTGGGGTGTCGTTTTGGTGAACTCCCCCTGGGGGTGTCATGCGGAGTCAGGATTTTTCTCAGTGTGGATAAATTATCCGTCCGTGGGTAATCGTGTCTCGGTGACGGGTTTTAGAGTCGTCTCATATGTCCCAGCTGAAAAATGGTATCCGCGAGACTGTTATGTTAACGCGAGAGGGACACAAGACAGTTAAGCGGTTTGCGAATAAGCTTTACTGATTATCTGCATGGGTGATGGGAAGCCGAGCTCATGGAGCATTAGCATATTTTGTCTTCCTTCTCAAGTCGCTATGAAGATATCGCGACCACAAGGAAGCTGGAGATGCTCTTCAGGGTGACATTGGCTTTAGCTGAGGGTGACATTCCTCGTCACAATATCACGTAGATGACGGTCGGCAGTTTTTTTCCCAAAAGCACGGAGGTATCCCTAGTAAAAAAGTCCTGTAGGACTGCATTGAAGTCCTTGAACTCCTACAGGATCCTGTAGGATTTTAAGGATTTCTCTGAAGGATTGAAGAATCCTATAGGATTTTCATGAAGGACATTTGAATCCCACACCGATGTCCTACAGGATCCTCTAATATGAAGTCGTACATGATTTTATTCCTACAGGATCCTGTAGGATTTCTCCTGTATGACCCAATCCTGTAGGATTTTGTCCAGCAGGATTCTATAGGTTTCTGTCGTTTATGATCCTGTAGGATACTGAGTGCAGAATCCTATAGGTACGACTCATGGTCCTGCAGGACACTGTTCGACTTTCCTTCGCAGTACCTTAAAGGATTTTATCCACAAGGGCCCTGGAGAACCTTTCATAAAAGCTTATAGAAATATGCCCTGTCCACTTAGGCATTATCATGTAAGATGAACGCGTCGACCGCGGATCTGCTACTCAGGCGTACGAAATGGACATAACGTGAGAGGGGCGGCCGGCTGATCATCAGCCAATGTAACGTTCGAGCAGAGTCTGTGCGGTGCTGTGGTTAACGGAAGATAACGTTTGTTAAATGTTAGCGTAGCGCCGGACCGCTGCGAGACGGTCCTCCGCACAGCCGCGCCGCCGCCGGTGGCGGCCCCGCCGGCGCGGCGGGGCGGCGCTCTCGGACGCCCCGGCCTGGCGGGCATAGCGTCTCGCTGTGGGGGGTCTGTGCCGGGTCCGGCGGGGGTGAGCCCCTCGGCCGTCCCGGGCCGGCGGTGGCGCGTCTCGCTGTGGGGGTCTGTCCGAGCGGCCGCGTCCCCCTTACCGCATTCCGGCGGAGAGGGGTCAGTCTGGCGAGAGGTTTGGTGCGGTGTGCACGTGAAGTGAACATACTGGACAACCACAGGTTTGCTTTAATTATTTGAAACACCTACTATCATAATATTTTCCAGACAGGACCACACTTCAATCAAGTTGACCACCTAAAATACCATCACATTTCCATCCAAACCGCTGGATGATCAGTAATGTAATGTTGTGCTGGGGGGGGGGGTATAATACTCCTGTTTGAGCTGTTAACTTTGAGCATTGTCCTCATGGCTAGAAGTACATATGAGGTACTAAAGCGGCGCAATGCCAGACAATTTCTCTTCAAAATGTTTGACATTATACGCTATTTTACTGAAATAATCATTTTTACATGTTTTAAAGTCATCTACAAACTCGTTCAAAGTAAACCACACTCACACGTAAAATGAGAAGGAACACAGAAGCACCGACGTGAAAACAGGGCCTTTCATTTCACGCGGCAAGTAGAACAGGAAGCCAATATTAAGGCCGCAGCAACGCCAACGGGGCCGAGGTTGCAGCGCGGCCTGCGATGGACCAAGTGAAGCTGAACGAGATGATCGGTAAGTTTAACTGCACGCTTAAATTACTCGGTTCGCATCAGGAATGGGCTGTTAAAAATAAAAATAAAATATTACAAACATCGTGGTTTTATAACGTATGTATCTATATTGTACCCTAGTGATGGGGAAAGTTGTACGGGTGTTAAATCTGAATGAGTCATCTTTTTCATCTTTTTTCACAGGAAACTTAAACTAAAGAAATCGGAACTGCGTGTCATCTGCAGAGCGAAAGTCAACGACGAAACGAAGCTCCTGCAGCGCAGGACTGCGACGCGCCCGGCACCTGAGCCGGCAATGTACAGTCACCAGCAGTTGCTACCCATCACCCCCGGACGGCGGGGGAGCAAGCTACCACCGCCCCTGCGAGACTAGCGCCGCCATGCGCCAAGAAGTGGAAACACCACGTGACTGAGGCCACGTGAGGGCAGGGTCACGTGACGGAGGGGCGGAGCATAGTAGCTTTTGCGCCCGACGCTAACTGAAATGCGGCGCTGTGAGTGGGCGCCTTGGCATGAATGAAGCCTCGGCGCCAGAATCAGCCGTTCGCCTTATATGGAAAGTGAGCCTTTGCGTTTCACTGTTCTGTATTGGTTTGAGAGCCACGGCACCATACGAATTGTGAGCCCCTTTGAACGGGTCACCGCCCGAGGCACTGAGGCGACGGCTGTGCCGGGCAAAGTCTCGCCTGGTGGGAGAGGTGGGCCAGGAAAAGTGCGATCGAGCAGCCACTGGGACGTGGATTGGTATTATCCAACCGCGACAAACGATGTCAGCAGCCTCTTCTCGTGTCATAGAGAATGTCTATGACACGAAAAGCTAGACAGACAACGTGGGCAGTGCCCAATCAAAAGCTACTAAACGATCCAGTTAAGAAGTTGGCGAGGTAGCCAGACCAAATAAAAAGTTTTTAATTCGATTTTGGTTGACAAATGCCATACAGGCCCGCTGTGATGGACCAAAAAGGAGCTGAACAGTTCATACAACTTCTTAAAAGCTCAACGGTTTAAAAATTCAAAAGTTAAATGTTAAAATTCAGCCTGCATGTTAACCCGCGCACCGACGGGGGGGGGCGGATATCCGCCCCCCCCTGAGGTTTTTCGCGAATAGCGGGAAAACCGAAATTTGGTATGACTATAACCTCATCAATTTTACACATGGTGTGCAAGTTTGAACCTCCTAACATTTAAGGTCAGGTCACCAGGTCACTTTGAATGACCCAACCTCAAGTCACTTTTTTGCAACTTTGTCACCGTGCCAGAGCTACAGTAGATGTCGGAGGCCTTTGAAAGTCGCAGGATATTATTAGGTCATTAGTAGCTACAATTTGTGTATCTCGGAATTTTGATATCGGTGACCTAAGGTCAGGTCAATTTCGCGACCTCCCCATTATAAGTCAATGGGGGAAAAATCAACTCCCTGTTTTTACCACTAAAACGGGTCGGAATGGCCCCATATACCATACATGACTTCATATACGATCAACCTTCACTACCTTGAGGTCTGTTTTGCTGTTGGGCAGCTGTGAGGTCATGTGACGTCATCAAAGGTCACCAAAGGTTTTTGGCCAATAACTCCGTACAGGAACAAGATACAGACGCGTGGATCGTCTCATTGTGTTCAGCTCGTCAAGACGCATCGAATGATATACATGATGACCTCGAGGTCACGTGACCTGAGGTCAACCTTTGACCTTGACCTTTCGAGGTCAACATATATATCATTCGATGCGGATTGACGAGAGGATCACGATGATGCCCTTAGTTTGTTCCTATCTTGACTAATTCGAAAGTTATTCGAGGAAAACTCTCTCCATATCTAGCGCCGCCATTTTGACTTTTTCGACCCCTGTGACGTCATCTTTGACCTGACCTGAAAATGACCTTAGTAAAAATTGTAGATCTTGGCCGTGCGTATCCGATGCCGTTTACCGCTTGTCGCTATCTTGCTTCGTTCTCGAGATCTCAGGGGGGGGCGGTCATCCGCCCCCCCCCCGTCGGTACTAAGTTGGCGCAGACCCCCGTCGGTGCGCGGGTTAAAACTCTGGTCCGGCGCTGGCAGGAAGCTTATATTGCCACTTGCAATTCCACTACGTTGTAATATAACCAAGAGTTCTGTGAGAGCAGCAACTGAAAGCCCAGTTGAGGGAGAGGGCGGCGCGAAACGGCCCCCTCTCTCCTTTTCAGTCGATATCTCCTTAAGTACCTATAGCAAATGTCGCCACCAAACTTTCAAGACCCATCCGGGCATCATTTTTACACCTTGTGACCAGAATTTTCTAGAGCTGTTATGAAAGATTAGTCACAAATGACGTCAGAGGGATGCCATGTTGTCATTTTCAACCCAATAAACGGTTTAGCGGGAAGAGCTGTCACGCTTACAGTTTTGAAGATAACGAAAAACATTCAAGATCAAAAAGATGTAAAATAAACAGCGAGCTACCAAACTGCTAACTCTTATTTCCAAACAAAAATTGATTTTGACCATCAAAACTATGGATTAGAAGTATAACACCCCGAAAATACCAACAACATTCAAAATTAAAACTGAAATATATGTTATAGAACTATCTGCTCTAGATATGCCAAACTTAAACTCGATAGCTCTATTTTTAGCAAAGTTATGGCAAAAAAAAACTACTCAAATTGATTACGTAAAATTTTCAAATTCAATTTTTAGCCGTCACAGAACACACAAAGCAAGCCGAAGGCCACCATTGGATTTCCTGTGACGAGCTGCATCGAATAGATACCCCTTTTATGCAAAATATTAACTTTGAAATTTGACCTACTTTGACCTGACCTTGACCTGACCTCCACCAGAATGTAATCTTACCTGGCCCCAATGGCCGTCTAGCTCACACCATTGAATTTTAAATGTAAAATTGGCCATAAAACATGCATCACACGACCCTAGCATAGTTGGGTTCATATTGTGAGCCTTAGTGACCTGACCTCTGTGAACTGACCTGGCATCAATGACCTCTTTAGGCAACATATGTATTAGACAACCAACGCTCCATCGATGTTTTTCGATAACATGCCTTTTATTTGATGTGTTAACTGACTGTAACGCATTCCTTAGACTAAATCGGTGAAAAAATGCGACCTTTGACCTGCTTTGTGACGTCATGGGTTGCACCTAGGTCAACGAAACCTGGTAACAAGGTAGTTCCCTGGTGGGGCTATCGAATGCTCTTTGAATGTTTAAAATCGGTCGGTAACTTTCCGAGATCTCAGGTGGAGGGCGAAACGGCTGCACCACCCGATCAGGTGGTAGGGTCCGCCAATAGCCCAAGGGGGCGCGGAATATTTATTCACTCATACAGTGTCATTTATTTTGAGAACACCTTTCTCACGCCATGACATGGTCCTCTCGTAATAGAACGAGATGAGGAGTGTTTTCACGCATCCTTATGCAGTGCACGGCTCTAAGTGTCATTGAGCTATCAACTGTCAGCGGTTTTCGGACAATGAAGTTCTTAGTTCTTACTGAATCCAATTTTATTTCAAACGATTATCACTGTGCTAGTTTTCTTCTTATACGTTTTTGAAAAAAAGCGCTGAAGAAGTCTTTGATAGACGAAACCGGTCCGCTTATTCTTTTTCTAATTGTTTTTTTTAAATATATTCGTAGACTACTGGCTCTTTACTACAAAATTTGAGAATGTTTGGTATTACTTTGACCCGAACGATGTGCAGCTGAATTTTCCCTCTTGAATGATTATGGACAGCTCGCGAAATTAACTTCAACCTAAACTACCGACAAGCAGAAGAAAATCCGATACAAGCCTACCTCAATCCTCTCACTTTATTCAACCGTTGAAACGTTAAAGGCATTTGTTCAGTCCGAGTCGACCACCCGCGCCTTGCTGGGGGGGGGGGGGGGGTTACGCCCTTCCCCCTCAGGTTTTTCGCGAATATCTCAAAAACGGCGACGCGACGCGTAGCCTCATTCAAGGTCAGGTCACCAGGTAACGTCAAGTGACCTTACCTCAGAAAAAATTCGAAAGCTCGTTGTAGCTACACCGACTGAGTGATCACTTTAAAACTTTCAGTAATTGCTTAGGGTAACAGTATGTATAAAATGGATACCTTGGATTTTTATGTCTGTGACCTAAGGTCAGGTCAGTTTTGCGACTGCTCCATTAGGTATAAGTCAATGGGAGAAAATTGAAATGGGCCTCTTTTGGACGAATTTCGTTCTACACCCTCTCAAACATCGGTCCATAGGTAAGCATGACACACTGAATCGGAAAATTGCACCTGTGACCCCTGTGTGTGCCCCTGAGGTCATTTTAGGACATAAAAGGTCTTCAGCAGTTTTTTTGACTTTTGACAGAGACGTGCTAGAGCGGTGAAAACACCGTTGATCTGAGGTCAAATTTGAGGTCAATCAGAGCGGTGCCCTCTGGGGGCTAAACCGTTGATCTGAGGTCAAATTTGAGGACATGTTGGCGTTAAAAGAGCTATCGAATGCGCTTTTCCGCGGCGCTGTAGCTCTATTGGTTCCCGAGTTAGCCGTCGGGTGTTCGAAATCGTTGAAATCAACAAAATTTAACCTTTGATGAACCCTGGTGACCTGACCTTTGCCCTGACCTTAAAATGACCGAGTGTTTTCCTCCTTATTTTTGACGCTCTTTCGATTGTCGCTTACCGTGTGTCGCTACGTGGCCCAGGAACCGAGTTAGACGGAGCCCCCCCCCAGCACTCGATGGAAGACGGAGGGGCGTAAAACGCCCCCCCCCCCAGCACTCGATGGAAAGTTCATGCCACCAACACGGCGCGGGTTAATTGTTATGTTAGCTAGCTCCTGTTGTAAGCTGTGGAGTCGTGGACCTGATCTTGAAGGAACTGGGCCTAACATTTTCATAGCAAACGTAAAAAATGTTTAATGGGATGTGCAAAAAAATAGCATCTTTTATGACACATTTGCGAAACCTTCAACATCATCCCCAGATCCCATTAGTGCCGAGCTCCCAACGACGACCATAAAAGCGTCCCCATCCCGTAATAGGCGGCGGAACGGGGAGAGCACCGGGGCACGAGGCACCGTGCCCCCGTTTGATTTTGGCATTTCAACATTAGCCCTATGAGCGTTGCATGGAAATAATAGGACCAAAAGTCGGCAGTGCCCCCCCCCCTTAATTGAAGGTGTTCCGCCGCTACTGCATCCCGTCAACGTGGGTTTATCACAAGGATGCTAAGATTTAATTTCCAATCCGAAGCTGTAATGATGGAAAGCCAATTTGCATTTTACATGTGAAACAAGCTGACACAACTAAATATTTCCTCTCTCGCTCCCTCTCACTGATTTACCCATTGCCCTCTTTCTCATTTTACCCTCTCTGGTTTTCCTTTTCAGTTTTTTTTTTCTCTCTCTTTCTCTCTCTCTCTCTCTCTCTTTCTCTCTCTCTCTCTCTCTCTCTCTCTCTCTCTCGCTCTCTCTCGCTTTCTCGCTCTCTCTCTTTCTCTCTCTCGCTCTCTCTCGCTCTGACTCTCTCTCTCCCTCTCTCTCTCTCTCTCTTCGCTCTCCATCTCTCGCTCTCCTTATCTCCCTCTCTCTCCCTCTCTCTCTCTCTATTTCTCTCTCTCTTCCTCTCTTTCTCTCTCTCTCTCTCCCTCTCTCTTTCTCTCTCCCTCTCTCCTCTCTCTCTCTCTCTCTTTCTCTCTTTCCTCTCTCTCTCCCTCTCTCTCTTCCTCTCCATCTCCCTCTCTCTCTCTCTCTTTCCTCACAATATTATCGACTGTCACAGCGTTGTAGGGCGTGTTTCCAGACAGGTCCAGGGGGATCAGCCCGGCTGACCTACGCCCGAATCGCCTATTCCATCGAATGTCTACGCCCGGGTGACCTACGCCCGGCTGACCTACGCCCGAATCGCCTACTCCATCGAATGTCTACGCCCGGCTGACCTACGCCCGGCTGACCTACGCCCGAATAGCCTACTCCATCGAATGTCTACGCCCGGCTGACCTACGCCCGGCTAACCTACGCCCGAATCGCCTACTCCATCGAATGTCTACGCCCGGCTGACCTACGCCCGGCTGACCTACGCCCGAATCGCCTACTCCATCGAATGTCTACGCCCGGGTGACCTACGCCCGGCTGACCTACGCCCGAATCGCCTACTCCATCGAATGTCTACGCCCGGGTGACCTACGCCCGGCTGACCTACGCCCGAATCGCCTACTCCATCGAATGTCTACGCCCGGGTGACCTACGCCCGGCTGACCTACGCCCGAATCGCCTATTCCATCGAATGTCTACTGCCGTACGGCCTGCCCGTGTTCGTGGAGCAGTCCCTGCTGTGTTATCGAGTAAGGATTTACCCATTCACTACGCCGGCTGACTGGCGGCCCCATCCTTTGTTTGCGCTATTGTCGTCCGTCGCCCGCCGCGGCGGTGCCCAGGCCCAGGGGTCGCCTGTCGCAGTGGGGGGTAGCGTCCCGCCCCGCGGCCCCTGACGCGGCGAGAGGTAACATGCCGCGGTGCACGGCACGGCGGGCCGCCGCCGCCGCCGCCGAGGGAGTGGACGCTGACAAGCCGCCGAGGGAGTGGACGCTGACAAGGATGAGGGCCGTGGGCCTGTGGCATCACCTGGGTTTGTATGGATTTTTGTTCATTTGGCCGGCGGCTTAAGTCACCGATTACATTAAAAGGACAAGTGAAAATGAGCCCCTGCACGAATTAGTGTCTTTGCCAACGGCTAACTTCAATTGCAGGAGGGTGAGGAGGGGTCGAAAGAACCACCCAGTGATTCATCCCTTGATTAAGCTATAGGAAAAGCGGGTTTGGCGAGTGGAAGCCAATGAAATAAATTTTTATTTTCCTAAGAACAACTTCACAAGAGTCATTGCCATAGAGTGCATCAAGTTTCAAGTTGAACATATTTTTTGAAAAATGTGAAGTAAAGCCTTGCTTCTCCGTCAAGTGACGGTGTATTCAAATAGCCCGACCGTTGGGTAACTTGAACAGTCTTTCTTTGCACGCCATGAAATAGTTATCTGGCTATCACCGATGTTGTTTGGTGTATAAACAAATAGGCACAACAGCTCTAACATAGGTACCTTATTGAAGAAAGATTAAAACAACAACAAAAATAACCGTTGCAGAATATCAATATCTGCTTGCTGCACACCAGCCAGTTGACAGAGGTTGGCTTCTCTCGTCAGTTGTGCAGATCGTCTATATCTCCGTTCGGTAAAACCTATCACAACCTTACCACATCTGTTAGAGTGGTGCCAATTGGATTTTGAACCTTCAGAATTCCGATTTTGTCCTATGCCCAAATCGGAATTTGGTTGGACAAAGGCAGCATGCTTTGGACAATATTTGTCAATCACTTGCAACACTTCAGCATTTTTATAAAGTAATCGTGCACACCAGTAAAACGCCTTTTGGGGCGACCAACGAAGTGAGCGGGAGGGTGGGCCTTGCACGTGCGAAATTGCGAGGGGGTACCACCAAATAACTTGTGCACTGCACCCCAAGACCTACTAACCGGTCCCTAGTGATGTGCCAAATTTGAGCGCAATCGGCCCAGCCGTTCTCGAGATCTGGAAGCGGCACCCTGCATGTGCGCACGTGCCAACTGGGTCCCAACTGACTTTTGCACGGCACCCTACCAACTGCTCCCTAACCGTGTACCAAATTTGAGCGCAATCGGTCCAGCCGTCTTCGAGATCTGGAATCGACCCCTGCACGTGCGCACGTGCAACAGCACCCCAAATCTGGCACATGGATATGCATGGCTTAGTGGGTGCCTACCTACTTGCTAACTTTCAGCTCAATCTTTCGGTAAAAAATATTTTCGGGTCATGTCAGGTCACCGAGCTATAACCTCACAATAGGTAAAACCTCCGACTCTTTTTGACAAAATCGTACATCTGGCGTAACTGGACGCGATCCCATCGACAAGAACGAAATTATTCTGTGTGACTTATGTCAGATTTTGACAGGACATGAAACATTACATTGTATATTGACATTTCTAAGGTCAACAAAGGTCATTGACCTCGCATGTCTGTGTTTAGTGGGGTTTCTTGAGGTCCTGAATCCGAATCTGTGGTTCAATCTTCATCTAAATGCTTTCAAAATTGTTCCTCGATCTGTACAAGGTCACCTCAGGTCAATTAGGACCGTCCTCGCCAGCGGCGGGTGTGACTCTCGTGTTCCCGGGGACTATGTCACGCCAGTATTGACTGAACTGCAGTGAGCTATGCATCATTTTGTTGCTAATTCATTGGGAAACACGGTCGTGAAAGTTTCATGTTGATATCTTTCATGGATTTGCCATTATTGGCTAAATAGCTTGGAAAATTTTAGCTTTTCCCCGTAAATTGATCGTTGACTAGCCAAAACGGTGTCAAATATTGACCTAGGATAAAAATATAGGTATCACCAGTCGCGAATACTCGTAAAGAGCAATCGACTTGTCTTTGTTGGGAAGCGCTACGACGTTTAGTTTCGAAATGCCAGGAGGTCGGATCACCCCCCCCCCCCCCCAGGCCGCATTACGAAAAATGCCCTGCCAGGGCGAGGGTTATAATAGCACGATCTAGGCGTCCAAAAAAGGGGTGTGATATTGATATGCAACGTAGCATTTGATGAGCGGCTTGGTAATAGTTAGATTGTCCTGGAGTGACTCAATTCAGTTAAGTTCTGGAACACTTGCAAGCTATACATTAAAAAATATCTAGGCGCGTCCAGTGAATGTTGGAAGGTATTGGAAAGTAATTACACACAGCGAATATTTTCTACTCAGATCATGACGTTAAGTATGTAAAATAACAAATGCAATAGCGATTGAAATGAACATTTTTTGTAGGTTCACAAGTGAACAAGAGGTGCCAGGTGGATCATAGGTGGACCCCGGAAAAGAAAGGGAGATCGATTTCACCTGCCAACTTCGGTACCCTGACGCCATCTATAAATTTTCAAATTAATTTGAGTAATTTTATCACGCATTTTTGTAACATAATTAGACTATTGCCAACACGTTTTCGTGATATCACCAACCAAGAAACCGATTTATGTTGCATTTTGTGTGCTTACTCATACTTGCTTAGTCATAGTCATACATTTATTCAGTTCACGTCCCAATTAGATCCGTTCCACTCAAGTGTGGCTATTCCAGAGTCAGGCTCAATATATCAAAGTAGAAACAGCTCAGATTGGTCACTTATGCTATAGTACAGGCACACGCACCAATTCACGCCCATTCCCACTCGGCCATAGACGTGTCATCGAGAGCCGGCGCTGCACAGCCAGCCCAGCTGCGACTGGCGCACGCTGCTTGCTTGTTTTTGTTTTGTTGGGTTAGGCCCTTTCGGTCTGACAAGACCATTTCAGAGCCGGAAGAATGATAGGAATTAGGGGGAGACATTTGTCTGGGCAGACACCCTAGGGCCTAGAGTCGCCGGGGCTTAGCCCGTCCGAATGGACAGGCCGACCAGGACCCCCCCCCCCCCCCAGCACCAGGGACGGCGCCACGGATTTCGCCTTGCGGGGGCAGGTTTTCAGAAAAAGGGCCCAAACAAGATGGGGGCCCAAACTTTCCGAAATATCGTCAATACCGTCAATACTATGCAAGCCTTTATTTGTACAGGTCTCGCGAGATTAAGCGGTAGGTTTGGCACTTTTACATTTCCGGTTATATCTCAGAAACTAATCGATCTACAATGAAGTAATTTTACACGATCGTGGCCGGCTTGTTACCCAACAAGTCGATCGCATCTTCAACACTTAAAAGCTTAAGACGACGAAGATATAGCCTGAAGTACACTAAATTTTCTAGGTGCAAAACCTACCGCTAAAACCCGCGAGACCTGTAACGACCTACCATTCCCACATCCGTTACCTTCTACACTTGTATTTATTTTGTTTTTATTGCATACCATCAACAGGTTCAGAAACCCAATAATACACAATAACACAAATACACAATAGCTTTTGTGTTAACCCGCGCCCTGATGGGGTCTGCCTAGCAACGCGTTCTGATGGGGGGGGGGGCATTTTGGCCCCCCTAAGATCTCGAGAACCACGCAACATAGCGACAAGCGGTAAACGGCGTTGGATAGCCCCAACGGGGAACTACCTTGTGACCTAATTTCATTGACCTCGTACAAACCGATGACGTCACAGGTCAGGTCAAAGGTCGAATTTTCACCGTTTACAGGCATTTCAAGAAATGCGTTGTAAAATCGAGTAAAATGCATTTCATTGACAATCATCGATGGGGAAATGTTCTTCAAACACATATTTTGCTATTTGAGGTCACTGATACCAGGTCAGGTCACAGAGGTCAGGTCACTGGGGGTCACAATATGAAAGTGTCGTGTGATACATGTTTCATGGTCCATTTTACATGAAAAATGCGATTATGTGGATCAGGCAGACTTTAAGGCCAGCTTAGGTCACGTTTTGGTCAAGGTCAAGTCAAGGTCAGATCAAGGTCAGGTCAAATTAGGTCAAATTTCAAAGTTGATATTTTTGCATAAAATGGGTACCGATTCGATGCAGCTCGTCACGGGGAGTTCAATGGTGGTCTCTTTTTTGCGCTAGAAGGTCTAGAATTGCTAAAAATTGAGTTCAAAAATTTGACGTCATCAATTTTTAACAGTTTTTTCGCTATAACTTGGCCAAAAAAAGAGGTATCGATCTTAAATTTGGTATGTATATCGAAGAGCGCAGGGACTATCACATATATTCCGGTTTTTTCGAAATTCGAAAAAATTTTGGAAATTTTTTGAGTTTTTCTAAAAAAAATCATTTTTTTATTTTTGGGGGTCAAAATTCCAAAATTTTGAAATTCCGAGATAGCAGTTTTGTAGCGCCGTCTTTTCTCTACACAACCACATAAAGAACTTTAAAATTGCTTATTAACTGTAGAATTGGTGAGCGTTTCAAGATGTCATGTTTTTTGCTCATTTTTACTCGAACATGACCTCAGTTTGACCTCAATAACTCCTGACCTGAGGTGACCTGTGACTTGAAATTTTGTGTGAAGGTGTCGAATTGATGCCCGGTAAGGTACCCAAAATTTGGCTGCGCTGCGTGCCGCCATTTTCTCACTATTTAAGAAAAACCACAGGGTGGGGGCCAAAATGGCCCCCCATCAGGGCGCGGGTTATTAAAGGACACACTCTTAACCCTCGCCCGTATTGGTGTTTTTCCAGCCACGAACGTATAGGGGGCAGGAGTCTGTTGCCCCCCTTGCCGTTTCGCCCCTTATCAAGCTAGACCTCCGCAGAAAAAAAACGAGCGTGCTGCCCGTGACGAGAGAAAGCCGATGATACCCAATTTTAAGGTCCTTGGTCATCGGCTAACCTTCCAGGTCAGGTCAAAGGCCAAAAGTCGGGAAAAGCGGGACATGTTAGAACGTCGTAAAGGTGGCTGCTATAGGTTTCTTTTTTCGGGGTGATGATCACGAATATCATGTTAACCCTCGCCCGCACATGCCATTTTCCCATCCTAGAACGCACATGGGGGGGGGGGGGGGGTGGTTGCCATGTGCCTCCCGGCTCAGCTGTCATTACTGAGAGTCCCACAGTAAAGAACCTTGGCGTGGTGATGGATAGACACCTTACCTTCGAACCGCACGTCGATCAGCTTGTAGCGAGGTCAACAGGTATACTGATCGCCCTGTCTCATGCCAAACATGTACTTCCCAAAGAGACGTTGGTTCGTATCGTCAGTGCACTTGTGCTCTCCTCTATCAGATATTGCATCGCACTGTATGGCACTTGCGGTGTAACGCAGCTCCACCGAGTGCAAAAGTTGATCAATTTTTGTGCGCGGATTGTGAGCGGAAGGAGGAAGTACGATCACATATCTGATGTCGTAAAGGACCTTTGTTGGCTTAGGGCTGATCAACTGGTCTGCTATCACACTCTCTGCCTGCTGAAGAGAGTCATGTTCACGGGTCAGCCAGGTGATATAGCCGCGATGCTGACTACTGCTGACCATGGCTATGATACGAGACAATCTCACCAGCTAAGGCGCTCACATGCTGTAAGCACCTCAGGAGTCCGCCGATTTAGTTTTAGAGCAGCTGATTTGTACAACCACCTCCCACCCGATGTACGTAATGCCCAGCATATCTATCAGTTCAAGCGCCGTCTTAAAGATTTTCTTCTAGACGATGATAGGGGAAGTTGGGGCAATGCCGGAGTTGGGGCAAAGCCGAAATTCGAGATATTTCGAAAACCGTAAGACATGGATGCCACCTGTCAGTGATGCTCTGAAGCTTAAGTGACTACAATTATCGCATGTTTGTTACGAGTCGTCATTCGGAATACTTCGGCTGTGAGGGCGCCAAAAGCGTTTTCAAGGTACGCGTTCCTTGTACTACATGCGCCTTTGAAGCTGCATTTCTTACTCATTATGCTACCGTTTGTCTGGCCAATTCGGTCAAGTAATCTTCAGCATGTCTTTGCATAAGTGTGCTGCCTATTTGAAATTTATACGGCACGTTGAAAAGTTATGGGTCTGCAAATGAAAGTATGGCTGGCTGGGGTAATGCCGAAAACGTGCAATTACGCACGTTAAAGCACGCTACGTGGACTTTACTGCTGTAGAATAGCAACGCGAATTTTTAGTCACACAAATTACACTTTCAACCGACACAACGGCCTGTTACCTATAAGGAATTATTTACCTGGCATTTTCTTATTATATCACACAATTATAACTTCCAGTGTGCACCAAGCGTCCTCAAGCTCTTAAAACGCGTGTCAGCTTTGATAAATTCTGGATAAAGTTTGAGATAAAGTGGCAAAACATCAATGTCGGCATTCCCCGTAGATCATTTCTCCCATTTTCGGCTTTCCCCGCAGTCCGGGGCAACGCCGAAAAAGTCACTTCTTTGATATTTTTAGTTAGTGCGCTTAACGGTATGCGAATTCATCAAATGCGCCTGGTATGTTTGAAAGGCAAAAGACTGGCCTCTCGAATGACGCCAACAAGAATAGCTTAAGTTGTCTACCTTGCGTGCTACGGGCGTCAGAAAAAAAAAGTATTCGGCGTTCCCCCAACTTCCCCTATGATGTGAGGCGATGATACGGATGTGTCTGGTTGGCCGATTGACCTCTGACCCTAGTGGTGGTGATGTTGTGTGTGTGTGTGTGTTTTTTTCATGTCATCTTTTATATTATCTCGTTTTATGTCCCACCTTTTTATTCACAAGACGTGTGACTTTTAAACAGCCACTGTAAAGTGGAAAGTTGCTAAATACATGAATTGAATTGAATTGCCACCCCCCGCGCCGTTTCGTTCCTGTTGGAGATAGAGCTTAGCGGTAAAGACCAAAAAGATTCTTTGGGAAGAGACAAATCCAATGATACCCGATTTTACCTTCTCAGGTCAGTCATTGACCTTCCAGGTCAGGTCAAACTAAAAAATGTTGCTGTTTTGGGTCACCGTTGGATATCAAGTGCGCTGCTTATCATATACCGATGACGATGCCGTTTTCTGGTGCCAAGCCAGCTAGAACCTCTTTGTCACACTACCCGACCAGATTTTTGCTGTTGAGGTCATTTCAGGTCAAGTTAGGTCAAGGTCAGTTATATGTGTTTGTATGTCTGTGTGTGTCTGTGTGTATACTGATGTGTGCACCGATTGTTTTTGTGTCCATATTACATGAAATCATGATCTGAGAAGCTTTTACCAAAAATGCAGGCAAAAAACTTCACAAAAAGTAAATTCAGCTTGCCTAAAACGCAATTATCTTAGATGACCTAGGTTGACCTTGACCCTGACCTTGACCCCTGTACATCGTCGAACAACATGTTCCATGATAGGTGGGAGGTAAGACTGGCAAAAAAGGCCGAAATCAAGGTGTCAAAAGCTCACAAGGCCCATGGCAAACGCAAGATGTTGAGAATTGGCCATTTGGGTCATGACATGACCTGACAAACAAGGTCATATCTCCGAAACCAAAAATCACAGAAACTTGAAACTTTCAGTGGACATCAAGAAAGGATAGACGAGCAGCTATACCAAAAATCAGCTCTCTAGCTCTAAAAATGTTGAGTGCAGAGCAGAAAGACTACCTGGGGGGGGTGGCAACCCCCCCCCCCATGTGCGGGCGAGGGTTAATAATGATCATAGATAATGTCTTCATGCATTTAGGCCAGGTCGGGTCAGGTCAGGTCAGGTCAGGTCAACCAGTAAGGGTTTTGCCGGGTATTCGTAGTAGGTGGCAACCGCCTCTGACAGCTTCGTAACATGTTACGAATGCACCAAAATTACTTCGTAAATGTTCAAATGGTTGCTAAATTCGAATTCAGATCCAAAAACTAGCCTAGAGACATGTAAAACTCCAAAAAAGAAAACCGAGGTCATCAAAGGTCAATGACCTGACCTGACCTCCCGGTGATCTTGACACCCACCCTAATGCATGGGAGCAACATCATATCCCATGTTTGAACGCTTGAAACCACGAAAAGACTGCAAACACGCGGCTGATGCGAGCCGACATGCGCTGAATCGCGATTCCGGCCAAACATGGTCTCGAAAGTAGTAGGTCACAGGTCAAAGGCCATTAGGGTCAGGGTCATGAAATTTTAAGGATAGGTGTAAAATTAGCGCCCCCAGGTCACGAAGTTGGTCGAAAGAGGTCATGTCGCATATCATTCGATTCGGCAGGTCTTCCTGAGTTCATTGGTAGCTTTCCTGGCTCGCTAGCTCAATTTGATCGGGAGTGATTGACGAAAAACTAAAATGACCTTGATGACGTTGTAAATGACGTCACGCAAGGTCAACATTGCAAAAGTGACGCATGTAACCTTGCAAGGAGTACATCAAATCACGATTCTGTGTGCTTGAGATAGTTGGAGATCGTTCCCGGCGCCAGAATAGCAGTTTTCATTTTTCCCCATTGACTTTTAATGGTGAGGTCACGAAAATGACCTGACCTCATATGACCTTTCGGAAAAATCCGAGATATACAAGTTGTGAGACTCGTTATGGATACTTGATCCTGCAAGTTTCATTTCCCTGTGAGTTTCCTCTGGGAGGGCGTTGTGAAGTTGCGACATCTGAAGACCGTGCAGAGGTTCACTTATAACGTCATAGGTCAGTGACCTGACCTGACTCGAAAATGCCGTTGGTGTCAAAAGGTCCGGCTTGAATCAAAGGTTAGGTATGCCAAGTTTCAGCTTTCTATCGCCAGTGTGTTAGGAGCTATCGCGGAAAAAACCCTAGGGCGGGGGGGGGGGCGGCACCCGCCGTCCCCCCCATCGGCCGGCGAGGGTTAAATGCATTTTCTATGCAAACGAAACTCATAATCAGGTGACAACCAAAGTATAGCGTCTTACCATACCCGTAATACTACATGCTTTCGCATGCTTTTGATCCTCCAATTCTGGATAAAACACCCCGTTTTGAAATGCCTTGGAAAAGCTCAATCACGCTGGAATGCAGCATACCAGTGCTTTATGCATTATTTTGTTGAATGGTTGAAAGATAAGGTCTTTAAAATAGTATATGGCATAGTGCGTTATATAGGCTGTGAGTTTTGCACCGATGAACTTGTGACCATGGTTTGTACCTATGTATGTATGCATAACACTCCAATGTACCTATGTACAGTCTGCTTTTCTTTTTGCTCTATCTATGATCAAAAGTTATAAGCGAAAAACATTTGACCTATTTTAGCGAAATTTTTACATTTATATCCCCCAAAAACTCCCTAAATATTGACCTAGAGCAGCCAAATTTGCACAGGGGTGAGAAATCTAGGGGGCCCACCTACCTACCAAATTTGGTGTTTCTAGGTGCCATAGGAGCCAATCGCGAGGGGGGTCGCATCGACCCCCCCGCCCTGCCAGGCCGTGTTATGAAAAATGCCCTGCCAGGGCGAGGGTTAAAAGTACCGCGCAAAGTGACGGTGGATCCATCAACCCTGACCGAGGAAGGGCCTGCTATAATTTGAAAGTCACCGAACCAATTGACCTGGGGAATGGACGAGGATATCCATTGTTTCGGTGACTAGCAGTCCTTCCTCGGTCAGGCTTGA
Organism: Amphibalanus amphitrite; assembly: GCF_019059575.1. Lineage (NCBI taxonomy): Eukaryota > Metazoa > Arthropoda > Thecostraca > Balanomorpha > Balanidae > Amphibalanus > Amphibalanus amphitrite. Next base: position 773,820 of record NW_024881694.1, on the reverse strand, counting down.
TGGATCCACTGTTACTTTGCGCGGTACTTTTAAGACATACTGTGCAATGACGTAAGCTTTAAAACCTACCACGTGGAGGCTTGAGATCGTAAATAAATAAATATAGATAAATACCTAATAGTATATGGTCAAATAACTAGTCTAGCGGTGACACACTTCCCTCGCCAGTATTGGTGTTTTGACAGCCGCAAACGTATAAGGGCGGGGAAAGTCCGTTGGACCCCCCTTGCCGTCTCACCCCTGATGGAGCTAGAGCTTCGCGAAAAAACGAGCGTGTTTCCCGTGACAAGAGGAAGCCGATGATACCCAATTTTAAGGTCCTAGGTCATTGGTTGACCTTTCAAGCCAGGTCATTGGCCCAAAAGTCGGAAAAATCGAGACCAGTTGGGTCGTAAAGTGTGGCTGCTACGAGGTTATTCGGGGTTCTGATCACGAATATCATGTTAGTTTTTATCACAGATGATGTCTTCATGCTTTTAGGCCAGGTCGGGTCAGGTCAGTTCAGGTCAACCAGTAGTGGTTTTGCCGGGTATTCGTAGTAGGTGTCAACCGCCTCTGACAGCTTCGTAACATGTTACGATGGCACCAAAACTACTTCGTAAATGCTCATATGGTTGCTAAATTCGAATTAAGCTAAAAAAAAAAAACTAGCCTAGAAACATGTAAAATTTAACCGAGCTTATTTAAGGTCAGTGACCTGTCCTGAGCTTCAAGTGAACTAGACACCCACCCTAACGCATAGGAGCAATATCATATCACATGTTTGAACGCTTGAAACCACGAAAAGAGTGCAAACGCGCGGCTAAGAGGAGACGACATATACGCCAAATCGCGATTCCGGCCAAACATGGTCTCGAAAAAAAGGTCACAGGTCAAAGGTCATTTGCGTCAGGGTCATGAAATTGTTAGGGTAGGTGTAAAATTGATGAACGCGATGGTAATGAAAGTTCCGTCGCGATCAGCGAGTTTTTACACGAGTTATTATCGAAAACCGAGAGGGGGCTGTTCGACCCCCCCCCCCCTTATACCGGCGAGGGCTAAGGGGGAGGGGCGTTTCTCACGGTTCTTCCTACCTAAGATCATTGTTAAGATCTGAAATGAGAAATCATAAAACATGGCTCACAGCAGGGCTGAAGCGTGAAATACGCAAGCATGGCTACTCAAGCTTGATCAGCTCAACGATTAAAAAAAAAAGCAGTTCAGGCTCTCCGCCGATGATGACAGCCTGGTCGGGTAGTTCGCTCCGCGACAGGGTCCGTCTGCTTTGTGCGGCGCGGCACGGCGCGGCGGGGGGGGGGGGGGGGAGGCGGCGATGCGTCTGAAAGGCGACGCTCGGACGTCCCGGGAATCACCTGTCACCATGCGGCGCGGCGGTCGGTCCCTCCGACCCTTCCCATTGTTACCTGACTTGCGGGTGCCGGTTCCCCCGGAAGGGTCACTTTGGTATGCGAAATCTTCACTCTTTAATCGGACAGGAGGGGAGCAGTAGACATTCGATGGAGTAGGTCAGCCGGGCGTAGGTCAGCCGGGCGTAGACATTCGATGGAGTAGGCGATTCGGGCGTAGGTTAGCCGGGCGTAGGTCAGCCGGGCGTAGACATTCGATGGAGTAGGCTATTCGGGCGTAGGTCAGCCGGGCGTAGGTCAGCCGGGCGTAGACATTCGATGGAGTAGGCGATTCGGGCGTAGGTCAGCCGGGCGTAGGTCAGCCGGGCGTAGACATTCGATGGAGTAGGCGATTCGGGCGTAGGTTAGCCGGGCGTAGGTCACCCGGGCGTAGACATTCGATGGGGTAGGCGATTCGGGCGTAGGTCAGCCGGGCGTAGGTCACCCGGGCGTAGACATTCGATGAAGTAGGCGATTCGGGCGTAGGTCAGCCGGGCGTAGGTCACCCGGGCGTAGACATTCGATGGAGTAGGCAATTCGGGCGTAGGTCAGCCGGGCGTAGGCCACCCGGGCGTAGGTCACCCGGGCCTGAGCCGGTCCAGGCGCTCCCCACTCCGCAGGCCCCAGCCCACACGGCCTAACCGCTCAAACACCCTCCGGCGGATGACCTCTGACCTCGGCGACCTGACCCCAGCCGACCGATCGCGTCCATCTCCACGCCTCCGCCCCGCTTCCCCCACTACAGCTGCGTAGTAATTGTAGCGTGTGGAAAGGTCACGTGACATTATTTACTTCTGCGGCTTGTTCGGCTGACAAGAGATGGCACTAGTGGTCTGTGGATCAGAGGCGGGGCTAGGTTCTACGACTTCTTGGGGCACACTTTAGGGCAGAAAATAGTTTTTTTGGCTCCCCATCCCAAAATGCTTCGAATATACAAAAACAAGCTAGATATTCGAAAATCGGAGGACCAAACGGATCGTTTGACGTATCTTGCGCGACTGACAATTGATCGGTCTTCAAACTACTGAACAAAAACGAGGTGATTAGTAGCAAGTGCTGGTGACTGTACTTAACTAGTCCGACGGTGACCTCCAAGTGTAAAATGGGCATTATGTGGAATACATTTGGCAGTCTACGAATTTTGTTGAAGCCGATAGCTGACTGTGATTACGTCATTGAAGTGGGGTGCTAAGTGCTCACGCAGAATGGCTGGTTCAGCTACTGACTGATATCCGTGAGACATACGTATTGTAGGACACCCTGTATAACAACATGTAGGTTTCATGTAGAGCACCTGTAGGGCATTATGTAGGATTCCTGTATGACGGCATGTGGGACTTGCTATAGCATCCCTGTATGAACGCATGTAGGACAACCTATAGGATTCCTGTAGGACATCCTATAGGATTCATGTAGGATATCATATAGGATTCCTGTAGGACATCCTATAGGATTCATGTAGGACATCCTATAGCATTCCTGTAGGACATCCTATATGATTCTTGTGGGACATCATACATGATTCCTGTAGGACATCCTACAGGATTCCTGTAGGACATCCTACATGATTTCTGTAGGACATCCTACAGGATTTCTGTAGGACATCTTATGGGATTCCTGTAGGGCATCCTATAGGATTCCTGTAGGACATCCTATTGGATTCATGTAGGACATCCTATAGGATTCCTGCACGACATCCTGTAGGATATCCTGAAGGAGTCCTACATGAATCCTTGTAACAATTTCGTACAAGAATCATACAGGACTAATCCTTCATGATCCATGGAGGACGATCCTACAGGAATCCTATAGGACTTTTTCACTAGGGATAGTTCAACCATTTGCAAAGCGTTATCTTACGGTGTTCTCTCTGTTTGTTGGATCTTATCTCGACCTCCCGGATTTTTTTGTTTAGAGACATGCATAACGCCTGGATGCCATAATCCAATATTCCAGAGTCCCGTTTCTTCTCCGTATTATCTCTCGCCTAGTTGGTACCTACCCCTGAAGGGACTACAATCATGGTTAGCCACAGTGGCAGCCTCGGGCAGTGACATCACCGGCAAGCCAGCAGACCTCACACCTCATTACGACGTGCCGGAGACGTCAGCATATCGTTCTCATAGACCACCGGCCGACGGTGCCATTGAATATCCACAGACAAAGATGCGACGTCGACGGCGGCGGCGGCGGCGGCGGGCCGCGAACAAAAACGAGGCCGCGCCGGCCGTGCCGGCTCTTACCTCACCAGTCACGCGCCGTGGCCACAGAGAGGTCCACTGTTCGTAATTAGTAGTCCACAGTCCACCGTTCGTGGTCCGCCGGCAGTCATAACAGCATTTCGTTGACAGTCAACAGCCGGCAGTGAGCAGATGCGTTCAGATTTCGACAGGTGATAGTTCGACGTCATGAGCTAACCAGCCGCTCAGAAGTTGCTAATCATCAGTGCCTTCGCAATAGCCGAGTGTAAAGCTCAAAGGGCGGAGAATGCTACCATCTCGCTTGCTGCGAAATGCGCAGTCCCACTAGGGAGAGGCCCAACCGCGACGTTAGCTCATCGCCGAACTATCTCAAGCTAAATTTACTGCGCACAAATAGTGGGGTGGGTGCTCGTCTCGCGTATCAACGCTGCCGTCTAGTCAATCTCCTCCTCCTGCCCACGCACGCCAGTCAACTGCAGAAAACGCGTGCAGCTAACAATTTACAACCGCCACGCACCCACCAATTACTTACCATCACGACCTTCCCCACTGTGGTTTGTTATGCGCTCACCCTACGGCTTAATCGACGCCACTTGTTTTCGACCTGCCCTCGCAGAATCGCGAATGCACAGCGCGAGAATAAATAGCTCGAGAGCCTGAGGCACCAAAGCTCGAGTGGGCTACAAACAAACATTGTAGAGTATAGGGCGATGTGAACTTGTTGTCACAATTATCTGGATGCCCTTCAGCTGTGTTGGGGTCGAGTGCCAAACAAACCCGGGATTGCCGAGACAGGGGCGACGATGAAGCCAGCTGAGTCAGAAATGGCGCAATAGGTGAGCTGATGAAAGCTTTGCAAAAGGAGATGCTCTAAGAATCGGTCACGGCCTGCCCTGTCAGTACTAACTGTCGTTCAGACCCAGATTTAGTGGTGGTTATGAGTCATTAAGAACAAGTACCTGAAATAAAGTGATAATTTGGACCTTGCTATGCTAGCATTTGAAACGTGTAACCAGTGGTGCGGGAACTTCTTCCAGACTGGGGAGGGGGGAGGGGGGCTGAACCATAATAGAGATCAACCTAGGGTACCCCCAAATCTAGTTTTCTCACCGGTTTTAGGCCACTTATTTTTCAGCCCTTGGCCTTTTCAAAAAAAAATATATATTTGCAAAAAGTGAGGTATTCCGTCTCAGCTGAGTGAAGAAACTACCGTTTTGGCAACCTGGAAATAAGGCTTTAATCTGCCAAATGAGTTGCCAAGCCAGTGAGAGAGGTGGATTTTTCACTTATATGCTTTCTTCCTTTGTAACCCACAACCCCTAATTTGGGGATACAAGCTGCCCAACGGTTCCTGGCCTCATGAAAAGTTGTGGGGCATCACCCCCACGGCCGCAGAGTTGTGGGGGCAAGCTTCCCCCACTGCCCCCTCCCCCGGTTCCCGCGCCTATGTATGAATCTATGAAATTATGTTGGTAGATTTCAGATTTCGATTCCTTCAGCTGGGGGGGGGGGGGCTCAAATACATTACGAGCCCCCCAGCCGAAAAGTTGGGGGCTCAGCCCCCGCTAGCCCCCCTCCCCGGTTCCCGCGCCACTGCGTGTAACAGCTTTGTTTTGTGTTTATCATCTCGGACGCATTTTTATGTGATATTGCGTAAAAAAACTGTTGTTTATATTGAAGGTACAGTACTCCAATGCAAAAGGCTCCAATTACACTTAAATAAGGCTTGTAATCGTAATGCGAATCATTACCACTAAGCAACACAAACTTGAAATGGATAAGTAAACCCATTTAGATACTTGAATACAAATGTCCTAAAACGGTAGGTATTCTTCTGGTACATGCATACACCCAGCGTCTACCTTGCGTGCAAATTTAATTTGGCCTTCCGCTTATCTAGATTTTGCTGAAGAACGAAAAAATGACGACCAAGAAAAACTATAATCATCGCACCTTTATGTGGTTGGATGCTGGTCTTATCATGGAATGATGGGAGTAAGCTTCTTTTGCGACTGTAAGTAGGTATACAAGAAATAAAACTGATCTGTGGGACCAGGTTGCTTGTGGTTGGTGGCTTACAACTTCCAGGAATGCCTACATCAAATAATGTGGGAAGCATTCTGCGTAGGGTCATGCATTTAAGTGTTACAAGTTAATTTGCCCCCCACCCCCCACCATATCATTTTTATGATAAGTTTTCATTTTCAGTTTGCCTACAGCTTTCGTGTACTGTGTAATGACAAAATAAGTATGCATATCATTAGGGGAGAGTGGGGAAAGATGCCCAGGGTTTGACTATGTCATTTATTATTCGAAAATGACGATCGGAAAGCCAAAACTTGGAGTCTCAACGGAAGCCGACATCATTTTTCTCCAAAAATATCACACTTTTGTGCCTGAAATATGATAACTTTTTTTTTGCTATTAAGCATTTTCCTGAAGAAGTGAAAGGGGGCATCTTACCCCACAGGGTGGAAAAGACGCCCCCTGGCGTTGGGTAAGATGCCCCCCTGCACTATAAGTGGCATAAATGGGCACGTGAATCGCCTGAACTAATCAGTAGTCCCTTCGAGCCTGCAGTAGACACCAAACGTCATCGTAAGGGCCCTCAAAAGTAGTCGTAAGGGGCTTCAGAGGTCATCGTTAGGGCCATCATAGTCCAGCGTGGCCAAACAAGCCTCCGTGGTGGCGTTCGGAGACCACTGTGGGGCCCTTATAGGTCTTCATCATGCTTGAGGGCCCTCGAGCCCATCGTGGGGACCTCAGATGCCAGCGCGGCCCGTGGAGCCAACGTGGGAGCCCTCAAAGGATGTCGTGAGGGGCCCTGGAGCCAATAATGGGGTCCACAGAGGCCGTCGTGAGGGCTCTCAGAGTCAGATGCCGCCCAAAAAGTCGCTGTGTGGGCCGAGAGACCGGCATGGGGAGCACCCGACCGTACCGGACTCTCAATAGTCCCAGATCGGCTTTTGTCTCTCATCACAAGTACGTAATAAATGATTTGACGGGCTGCTTGAAGGACAGCCTACGGATTTAGGGGGGCGTCTTTCCCCATCAGGACAGGGGGCATCTTACCCCAAGGTACCGAAGTAACATTAAATCAGCACAATTTGTTAGCCATAAAACTACACCCTGAAACAAACTCTTTGGGACACAGTACAAGCATGTAAATGTATCACGACTATAGCAAGGGACGCAAAAATTTTCTACCCTCTTTGATATTTACAATGTTTTGACGCCAAAATATTTTTTGAAAACAGCAAATAAAAAACATGCAATCACCAGCCAGCCGTTGCCCAACTGAGCTTCGCAAATTTGTGTGCAGTTAACAAGGCAAGCTTCCGCTTTACGCTAAGAACATTAATTTCCAGGTTCGATTCTTTGTTTCCCCGCTAGAGGGGGTGGGGCGTCTTTCCCACCCTGGGCATCTTACCCCACTCTCCCCTACCAAGAACTCGCGTAATTTCAAAATGACTTTCTTTTCGATGCAATTGGCGGGTAGGGGACAGCTTGAAAGATATTCCTTTGCATTTGGTTCTTCACCAAAATGATACACGTTCCACGTAAGTCCCAACATAATTGTATAAAATCTTGCTTAGCCAACCTCCGTTTAACCCTCGCCGGACCTATTGGTTTTCTACATACGCGCCGGCCGAGGGCCGGGGGGGGGGGCGGGTACGACCCCCCTCGCCGTTTCGCCCCTGGTCGAGCTAGCGCGTCGCGGAAAAAACGAGCGTGTGCGCCGTTACGAGACACAGAGATTGGTACCCAATTTTAAGGCCCTAGGTCAACCGGTGACCTCGGAGGTCAGGTAAAGTGCCCCAGGATACGGTTCAGTTTTTGGTGAATAACTTCGCAAAAAACGGCCGCAAAGCCGCGATTTTGGCAGCATCGTGTTTGCCTCGCTCAGGCGCGTCGAATGATATACTTTTTGTTCGGGTCAGGTCAGCTTAGGGTGTTGACCTCAGGTCAAGGTCAGGTCAGCACCCCCAGGTCACGAAGCTGGTCGAAAGAGGTCATGTCGCATATCATTCGATTTGGCAGGTCTTCCTAAGTCCATTGGTGGCTTTCCCGACTCGCTAGCTCAATTTGATGAAGAGTTATTGACGAAAAACTAATATGACCTTGATGACGTCATAAATGACGTCACGCAAGGCAAACATTGCAAAAGTGACGCATCTAACCTTGCAAGGAGTGCATCAAATCACGATTCTGTGTGCTTAAGATAGTTGGAGATCGTTCCCGGCGCCAGAATAGCAGTTTTCATTTTTCCCCATTGACTTATAATGGTGAGGTCACGAAAATGACCTGACCTCATATGACCTTTAGGAAAAATCCGAGATATACAACTTATGAGACTCATAATGGATACTAGATCCTGCAAGTTTCATTTCCCTGTGACATCTCTTCTGGCAGTGAGGGCGTTGCGAAGTTGCGACATCTGAAGACCGTGCAGAGGTTCACTTATGACGTCGTAGGTCAGTGACCTGCCCTGACCAAAAAATGCGGTTGGTGTCAAAAGATCCGGCTTGAATCAATGATCAGGTGTGCCAAGTCTCAGCTCTCTATCGCCAGCGTGTTTAGAGCTATCGCGAAAAAAGCCTATGGGGGGGCGGCACCCGCCCCCCCCCCCCTCGGCCGGCGAGGGTTAAGCACGTCTTTTTACGTCAAACAGTGAGCCGGTCATGAGGTGAACGTTCAGTGTTATGATGAAGCAGCTGGAATTGGTTTGTTCTGCAGCGGTGCCTCTCCATGGATGAGCACGTGACGGGTGACGGCGCACTTTCTACAACCACCGCCGTCCTACAGACAGAGCGCATGGTCCGGGTTGTGCCACCCTGCACCGTAGCGGGGAATCACTTGCAGTCTTGGGCGTACACTGTAAAAAAAGTTTAGCATTTAGGGTACTAGCGGCTGCTATTCGTAGCACCTTTTAGCGTCAAAAGAACCCTACGACGTATTTACAAAGAAGCATGGTGCTAATACTGTGCTAATGATAGCTAACATTACCATCAAATATTATAAGTTTAGATCACCTATTCTTCTATTGAGCTTAACGTCTACTTCTGCTAGTACCCAGTCCATCAGTGAGTGCTCTTTCAAGCTGGATTTCTAATTAGAACCATTTTAAGTGTTTTAGAAGTTGGTAATGCTGAATATGGTGCTTACGTTAGTATCATAATAGAACCGGACATGCTTACAGAGGAAACAAATTTGAAATTGGCGCCAAAGAAAGTAGCTAAGCCCTGCTTTACAAATCTCTGGGAGTCTTATCACCAGCCCTTTAGCACGTTTTGACGGCGCAGAGCGATATGCGCATGCGCGTGCCAGCTGTTTCCGGCCACGTGTTGCGCCATTTTAGTGGAGTCCGTTGGTCGTGGTGGGAGTGTGTGCACGTGCTCCGGTATATGAAGTGAAATGAAGTGAAGTGAAGTGCTCCGGGCACATGCCACCGAGTGATAGCTCTGGAATGATAGCTTAAATCAGCTATTATCGGTGGAATCCGTCGTGCGTGGCATGGGAGTGCGTGCCCCTGTTCCGGGAGGCAGTGAGGTGGAGGGAAGTGCAGTGCAGCAGTGCAGTGAAGTGAAGTGCTCCGGGGCCGGGTGGTACATGAGCATTTGCCACCGACACATGCCACCGACACCGACGTTGATCGACTTTGGTGAGTCTGACACGTTGTATCTTTTGACATTATCTTATATTGTTTAAGTGCTTCATATTCCGACTTTGGCAAATCGCGCTTCTTGGTCTGAAGGAAAGTTGTGTTGTTTGCGAAAATAGCTCCCAACAGAAAAAAAAATCTTGGAACTGATCCAGTTTTTTTTTTGCTCCAGGCATGGGGCCTGGTCAGTTCTTCCGTCGACTTCCACTTACAATGGAGGACAACTACGACAACAACACGGGGTCTCCGGTTCCGTCTATCACTAAACGCCGTCTGGTCGTGGATGAGGTCGAACTTATGGCCATGAACGGAACGTCGGTTCAACGACCCCCCCCCCGCCTCCCCCAGTCGATCTCGCGTTAATCGTCGGTCACTGCGAGTGTGCAGGTGTATGAGCGACTTTTCGTTATTTCCCGTGCGTTTGTTTGTGTATATATTTACATTTGTTTTTTCATGCAGATGATATGAAGTGTTAATAAATGTTCCATTATTATTTTTTAATTTTATAATGTGTTGGATGCTTGAAAGATGCACTTACACGGGAATATTGCAGAATGCAAAACATAATCATTGAGACTTGTAGTTATCACTTATCTATAGGATATAACCTTTTTTGCACGTCTTTTCGGCCTTACACAATTTCCTTTTTGGTAATTGATTAGTCCTTTTGCAGTAACTAGTGAAAGTATGTGCTGCTAAAGAAAGCAGTTTTTGCGAACTTTTCATGCAGCAGCTTTAACTAGTATAGATATTCTACTTTCAGCCCCAATGCTTTCGTTAGCATTGTTCTACTTGTCGTGGGGTAACAATAGCGCTAAAACGGTTCATATGTGAGTACGGAAGGTACTAACTGCATGCTATTCTTAGCACCTTTTAAAGTTTAGCACCGCTAGGGTACTGAAAATTGGTCTAGCAGGTGTAGGGTACTACATTTAGTACACGGGTGCTAAACAAATATGGGTACTTATATTAGCACCTTGATACTAAACTAGATCTCAGTTAAGTACGAATAAAATGCTTAGCTTAGCACCGCTAGGGTACTGAAAATTAGTCAATTGAAAAGTACCTCTATGGTGCTAAACTTTTTTTTACAGTGTATTATTTTACCAGGCGAGATGGCTTTTTTCACTTGCCAGCGTATTTGCCAGGCGCTCGCTATCAATCCTCTTGTGATAATGGGCCTGAGCTAGGAGTTGATATAGCATGCCAAAAGCAAGGTTTACTCTTAGGGATCGTGGCTAATTGAAGTTTGGGCACACATTCTAATATCAAATTTTATCTTCCGACCTCACTCATTCGTATAGTTCAAGACGAGGTATATTTTATGTAAATAATTGCAGTAGTATGCTACAGGTGTTTTTGTATCAACTTTAAAATGAATGTATATTTTCCACCTGCCCGGGAACAATGGTCACATGACTATCGTCCTCTGAGCCACCGGAAGGCGGTCCCACTATACTCACGATGACCATCTGGTCACGTGACCACCGTCCCGGAGCCGGCCGGACCCCACGAACCCGTCTCCTGACACGGTGCCAGGAGCCCGTGTCCCGTCTCTTCTCTCCATTGCGACACGGAAATACAACGTCCGGAATAAATTCAGCGGTAGCCCCAGAAAGAAAGAGAGAGAGAGAGAGAGAGAGAGAGAGAGAGAGAGAGAGGGGGGGGAATTGAAATTATCTAAGAGATTATCTTAGCGTGTGAGGTATGCCGCTGATGAATAACATCAGAATAAGGTGCATTGTATAGCGATTAGCGATGCACCTGGCATGGTTGCATGTTTTCATTTGCTTGCTATCTCTACATGCAAATTGCAAGGAGATGGTAAAACGTGAATTCGGAAAGCATATCCTTATCTCCGTGCATACTGCACATGTTTTGAGCCGAGACTCTGTAGCCTGTATGGTATACTCGTAATCCCTCTCTCCAGATCCACGAAAACATCTTCGAGAGTCCGAAGACGGGATAGCCTCACACGGGAAAACCAGCCACAAGTGCAGGCCGTCGCGAGCGCGGGCACCCCATCGCGCGTCATCTGTTCCAGGATCGACCGAAATAATTGCTTGGCTTTCCACGTTCCAGTAACCATGAAGCAGAACCCTCCCGCCCTATCAAACCCAGCGACCCGTCGGCGACCCGTCTGCCGCCCACGTGACCGCCTGTATGGCAGCGGCGGCCTGGCACGGCTCAGTCACGTGGTACAGAGGTGAAACGAGGCGCCGCCCCGCCGCCGCCGACGCTCTAGTGAAACACGGAAGCCACTTTCCACTGGCGTTAACTGTAAAAACGACGCTGGCACCGCGCCGGGGAACGACCTGTGAGCAGGCGTCGCGGCGGGGGGGGGGGGGGGGCGGCGGTCGCGGCCCGGCGAGCGACACGACGAAGAAAGCTCCGTCTATAGCACATGGGAGTCAGCCGGGCGGGCCGCGGGGAGGGCAGATAATGTGGGATAGCGGAGCTGTTAGTTCCGCCGCCGGTGGCCATTCATACCGCTGTTTGGATGTCTGGGGCACTGGACTATTGCGAAAACCGGTTTGTGCTGGGAGGAGTGGCTTGGCAGGAGTAAAACGACTTGTTCCAGCCGCAGGCTTTGGGAGCGGTAAACGTGAATAGGAAACTGATTGTTTCATGCTTGGTGTGCAGGTGCAGCCAGCAAAGGTCAAAAGAACGAAAGGTATCCCGCTCGTTTATCCTCGAAGAAAGGAATATTGAGAAAGAAAGGAATATTAAACATCACAAGCATGCTTATCATGTTTAATTTTATGTTCATAAATCATAATATTAAAGTAAAAAGTTGAAGCGCAATCAATAAAATATTTACATTAAAAACACACATTAAAAAAGGCTCTACATAATCATTAATTATGCCTGAACCGACCCGATATCAACTTTAATGCTTTATAACAAGATTGCAAAATTGACTGTTCAACTCTTCATTTTGTCGAGCCGACGAAGTGTGAAAGAATAATTTCAAAGCCTTTCAGGTGTCATAACAATTGTACACACCGCATAGCTCGCATAATAAGACATTATGTGGTCATCACTGTGTAGTTCTTCTTTAACGTTGAAAATCTGAAATAGTCAATGCATTTATTGCATTGAACCGCTAAGAAATTTCATATTATTTGCTACTAAACACCCATTAAGCCTTGGTTAAGACTTATTACTCATATTTTAGCACAGGGAGCCGCCGGTCATCTCTCAGTCCCGTCCCGGTGCCCTCCCCCGTCACAGCTCAAATCTCACCTGTGTCGTATGTTTCCTGACTGGGTCCCTCCCCGCTGTGTGTGCGTCCTGTGCCCTCGGGTGGCGCTCTGGGTCGTCTCGGTGGCCGGTGCCGCGGTCCCGCTGCTCGATACCGTTACAGTAATCGGTCTGTTTGTCCGGGTCGGGACTCGGTGCGGTGCAGTGGCGCGGTGCGCTGCCGGAGACTGCGGGAGATCACGACGGACTAACCTCAGCCGCGCGCCGCGCCGGCACCGCTCGACGGAAAGTCTACCGGCGCCCCGCACCGCCGCCTGGCGGAGAAGGAGGGAACTGCAGCGCGGCTTATGGAAATAGACTTTTACCGGACGGTTCGGACGGTTATATAATGTACGCATTGTATGCAGTGGCAGCGACAGGATGTGTATGTACGAGGAATTCCGTCTAGGGGCGCTGCACACAGAAGGACAGCTTAGTTTTGACAAAAATGACGCACGCCCACCAAGCCCAGAGACGTCCACTGAGATTGTTCAGGCTGGTTCGAAGAGGCTCGTGCGTCGGTTCGGTTCCGCCTACTGTTTTACATTCACATGTCAGCGAACCGGTGACATAACCCTTGGTTCGAAAGGAAATACTCGGCTGATTCATTAAACTACCATTGAACAGGTGTTCAGGCGCACGCACCCTTCCGGGATCAATTTACAACACGAGCGCAGCGTGATTGATGAGTATGCAAATGATGAATTATTAACGAATGATGAATTAGAGTGCAGATTGTGGTAGCTTTAAATGAATATGTATTGTATAAACTGCGAATGGACGGCATCTAGTCTGACTTTTCTGTTCTCGATTCCAAGATATCAACCCCTTTGCACTTACATAGAAGAAGACGCCGAGACTGGTCAAAACAACAAACCGTTTATCATTTTTGGATCCACTTCATTTCGCGAGTGACCTTGTTTTCGGCGTGGATATGGCTTTCACTATTGATGGATCGGAGGGCCGGCCGGATCACCGACGGAAGGGTGAAGGGAGTGTTGTGAGCCTCAGCCCGGGGCGGCTATAACCGCGCCCGAGGGCGCACAGGTGGTGGACACGGAGTCTCTGAATGCAGGCTAATGCCGATTTAGCCTCATGATGGAATCGACTCTAAATGGGCGCGATCAGTCTGACTGGACTTTGATGAGCCGGGACGTCGTAAACGGCTGTGTTTTCAGTGACTCAGGCAGGCGCGGGCTGTATCTGATGATCGTCATAGCCGGAGGGAGACGTGCGCGTAAAGCAGATTTAAATGACGAAAGAACACATAAGATATAAGTGGCGCAGAGTGCAGACAACGCCCTTTGATCCCAGTAAGCTAACTGAGGTATGTTTGTGCAAACAGGATTTAGAAGGGACTGAGGAACAGTTGGCTATATCATTTCATAGTTATACGTAATCTAAGAACGGACATAAAACGTATATTTCAAACGTACACACATATGTAGGTGTTTTGTGTATGAACTTGATGCATTAACCCAAGCCCGTTTAACCAAAGGCAATGCTTCAAAGCTTAAGCAGCGGTCTTTATATTCAGTTAGCTTTGAATAAAAAATACATGAAAATTTATTGAAGCCCTATCATAAATGCACGATTTTATGATTGAGCATGCCGCATGGTTTTAGAACGTACAAGGAAACAATCTTGGTTATGTAAAGTTTAGAATGGCTTTCAAAATATATGTGAGTGATCAATTTTGACGTAACAGTTCGGTAATGCGCATGTGGTTCCGGTTTTTTTACAGCCCTGACGGATGAACAAAAGGTCGGATAGCCCTGAATGTCTGAATTTATATATGAAAACAGTTGGAGTAATACATTATACGATTACTATAATCTTTGAATCGCTTTGGTAGACGGATCCAACAAGAATATCAGGATATGTTTTATGACATGCATATGGGTATGGAATTCATGCAAACTCTTTAGGTAAAGTTTTCCATAACGTTGCGAGCTCAAGTCTGGTGAAAACAGGAACTATTCATTTCAGTACCGCATTCTTCTGCTTCAGCCCTCAGCTTTGTTTCTTGCAATATTCTCCCTTTATTTTCTTCTATTTTACGTCTCTAATTCATGCTACCATGGAAGATATTCAAGAGTTGTTAAAAAGGTACCTAAGCATTAAAAGTAAAATGACTTGACAGTGGACACACTTCTTATAACTTACTTTATATACTTAAAAGTGAACACCAACTTTATGTGCATTTTAACCCAACGTTTTCCATGTAGTTAATATATATTTAAAAGCTAAACTTACATTTTACCTTTGAACTGGTGGTATACCTGACTCAGAAGCTAAGCTGGCCAGGCTATAAACCCATTGTTTATGCATCCTAATAACTGGTAGCTGCGTAACAAGACATTGATTGGGCGAACCAACTGAAACCAAAGTTTTTACCGCGGGCACGCACAAGGCAAACAGCCACTAGGGCCGGTCCATGGGCTGTCAATTAAGCCCTATCTCATCGTTGGCTGTTGGCAGTTGGTTGCCGCCAGCCTGGCGCACAGAACCATGGGACGGGGGATGGTGTGGCAGCGTGCTGTTATTGAACACACAGCTCATAGGCTCAGAACCAGTTCACTGCATAGCAGCGAACGTCCAACTAAGAGTACAGAGAAATCTGAAATATGGAACCTGGCAGCGACTCTGAATAACTAGAATTGACACAAGGCTCACCTAAAATGGTGTTTCGCGGGCCGCTAATGCTAATTTGGACTGGTGCTCCGTGCTAGTGAAACGCGACGTAGTAGGTAGTAGGTACTGCAGGACCTGTACTGAAATGGTGTTACTCTATGTATATGCTATGCCGCGGTCTCTACCCATTTTGGTGCTATTGGCGGGTGAACTAATGAAGTTTCCATACTGAACTGGTGCTACTGTTGTGTGTTTTGATGCAGTCTCTACCCATTTTGGTGCTAGTGCCGTGTGAACTATTGAAGTCTCCGTACTGAACTGATTGTACATACTGTTGTGTGCTTTGATGCAGCTACTATCCAGTCTGGTGTTAGCGACGTGGGACGTATTGTAGTCTCTGCATTGAAATGGTGTTACGGTTGTGTGCTTTTCTGCAGTCGCCACCCAGTCTGGTGCTTTTGTCGCGTGGGTTATTGCAGTCTCCATTCTAAACCGGTGCTATTGTCATTTTTCATTTTCCATCTAGCATCATGCTAATATGTAATGAGAATATGTGCAGATACTGTCTATATGTATATGTAGATCAGCTATGTGGCAGAATATGTCTACTGCTCTATGCGTCTTTTTTTAATCTCACATTTCAGTCTCCCTTTTGGTTTGTGCTGATGCGGACACATACGACATCTGAGTCCTGCTCACTCAAATACGGACTAGCACGCACTCAAACGCAAGGGAAACAACGCAAACTTACGCCAACACATGCATAATTCAATATGCATTGGGCATATAGCATACTAGCACATACCACCACAATCCACACACTTTGTTGCCTACATGATACCTCCTGGCCTCACTGTCCCACCTCTGACCGTCACGCGCCGGTAACGCCTGACCGAGGAAGCAGCGGGCACCGTATCCGCCACTCTGACCTCGCACTCACACGGGTCAGGCAGGCGGCTCGGGCCCGCTGCTGAGGTCGACCGGGGCGCGGCACAGTGGCTGACCCGACCGTGACCCGGTATCTGGTTGAAACTGGTAGAAACCGGCTCCTTGAAGGGGTGCGAGGGGAGGGGATACACAGAAGCGCTTGGGTCAGGCCAATTATAGGAAGATAGACAGTCTATACGTATCTCCTATTTAGTACTCTTATTTTTAGCATCTTTATAGATAAATGACATGTGAATACCAACAGGCAACGCCTGTCTGTTCATTTATATATAATGCGTTTCGTTTCGGTGCTGATACTGATACCGACACAGGTGCCGTCAGAAGGACAAGTGTCGACGACGGATGGTTCGGTTCGAACCGGCCTCGCTCCCATGTTCTAGCCCCAGGTGAGTCCTGACTTCACCGAATCGAGCTATGCCAGCCCAGTGCCACCGGCTCCTGTCCCTCCCCCAGCCCTAGCCTACATACTAAGACTCTAAAAGGCAGTTTGGCTGCCCTCCTTCAGCCCCAGCACGACAGCCCCACTAGTCCCTACCCTCTCGCCGACTCCAGGTCTGCCGTCCCGACCCCACTACACTGACCGCCGCACCGGCCCGACCCCGCCGACGAACTGGGCCGACGTCTGGCTGTAGCCGGTCACCAGCCGGTTTTCCAGCCGCAGCCCGCCGACAGAGGTCACAATGCACGTGACATAGGACAGCGTAACTGTCATCAGAGTTCACCTCAGCGCGAGAAGAACTCTGGACGTCGCACTGAGTCTAACAACTAGAGCATCAAACGCCCACATCGCGAGGTAACCTCGCTCGTTAACAGGCAGGTGTAGCGCGATGTCGCAACGCCGCTCTTCCGGCGAGTTTGTCTGAGGCACAGACGGGAGCCCCGGGACGTAAGCGCACGAGTACAACTTTCATTCAGAGGGTCAGTCAACCCGGGGCGACGGCGGCGGACGCGGCGCAGTGGGTCGAATACTGACGCAGCGCTCCCGGAGCCGGATTCGACGGTTACTCGTACATAGGCACATCGGTGACCCGGAGTCAGAAGTGAGCGCCGATTCCGAGTAATCGAGCGGTTCTTAGCAAGGGATGTCACAGCATAAGATCTACGGAACTCATTGTGGGGGCAGGGCTGGGTTCCGGCTTATCTAAAAGGAAAAGTGATTCGGCAACCGACTAACGAGCACTGCGCAGAAATTAGCTCCGGATAGAAGAATGCCAGCGCTGACGTAGGTATACAATTATAAGTAGCTCAAAACATCCAACTTCTACGCTCTCAGCTTATAATACGGAAAGAGCTTTCTAGCTTTAATTTGCATTCTTGGGATCGGCTTTCACACCGGGATGCATGAAGCAGCACTGATGAAAAACGCCAAAAACACTGGTGTAAGACAGGTAGCCGTCTCGCGAAACGGACGCACAATGGAGGACGATTCCGCCGATGCGTCAACGCCGACAGTCGCGGCACCGAGCGAGACAGCGCGGTGTCGCGTGTATCATCTGCTCACAACATCCATCAGCAGACTGCCTGCCTACCTGCCGCAGACAGTCGGCACATCAAAGGAGCCGAGCGACACCCGCGGTCAGCCGGAGCCGACTGGGGGTTCCGGCGAGACATATGCCGGGAGAGAAAAACGGAACGGTCCTCTCTCCCTCTGTCTCTGCCTCTCAGTCTCTCCTCTAGTCTCTCTCTCTTTCTCTCTCTCTCTCTCTCTCTCTCTCTCTCTCTCTCTCTCTCTCTCTCTCTCTCTCTCTCTCTCTCTCTCTCTCTCTCTCTCTCTCTCCACATACAAAGCATATCTCCTAGACAAATGTATCATACCTTAACCTAAGTAATCTTGCGTAGGGTACCTACTGTATAGCACATGCATATTAAACTTTAAAGTAATTTTTGCAATCTTCCACCCGCTCTTAACATGATAAAACTACATGGCTATGTAATTAAACGAAGTGTTTTCGCGACGCACCTGGTCTCTTGCTTATACTTAAGCAAGGATTTTTAAAACTGGTTGAATGAAATTGTGTAGGTAACTTGTGCGTGTATGGGGAATAGACACCCCAAATACAACAGACAGGTGTCCGACACGACAGGTGGCCTAAATACGACGACGCATTAATGTTTAGGCTAGGCTTGCGGCTGGCCGACAGCCCTCGTAACACTTCATTCATAGTTGGCACTTGGCAAGCAGTGATGAAGTGGTCCGCGCAGGTTTCGCGCCTCCTGTGCCTTTATCAGAAACCGTTTGTTTCAATTTTCACATCATAACATCAGCAGAAACAAAATCCTTGAAGCTTTCCAATTTAAGCGAGCTCTTTTTAACCCACGAGCTGCTGGGGGGCATAAAGTTGCCCCCCCCCCCCTTTACGTTTTGTTGAATATCTCCGAAACCTGATGAGCTTCGAACGTGAAACTTGGCATAGCTTCAAATGAATACCTAGTCAATGTTTGAGAAAAGTTTAGTGGTTGTAGCACTTAAGATGACGTCACAGTTGTGGCGTGATGCTAATCTGTATTTTTCGCTCACTATCACACACAACACAAATAACACAGAACGTGACATATTCACGTGACACTTATCCGGCTGCCTACATCTAAGCAGCCGGCACATCCTCCGTTTTTCATTTCTGATGTGACCTACTCCTCAGCATATACGGTGACCGAGATCTCTGGTTCCCAGTGATCTGAGGTTCCGGTCCTCTCCGGGAAACTTGAGGTGGTGCTGCTGCCTCTTGGCGTGGTGGCACTCTTAGGTACAAGCTTCCGTCGCTGGTTTCTCTTCTCTTTGTCGAGTCCGTTGTGTCCTGACAGGGGCTGTACTTCCGCAGATGACGTCGATTTCTTCGGTACACTCGTCCATCCTCTGTTTTGACTGCATAGGATCGGTTGCTGTCTCGACTTACAACTACGGCGGGTCTCCATTTTTGCTGGCCGGGTCTCGGTGCCATCAGCACCGGCGTGCTGGTCTGCATGGGGGGGGGGGGGAGATCTTTTGCAGTTCTGTTATAATATTTCTGCTGCTTTTCTTTTCTTTCCTGAAGGCGCCTTTCTGCACCAAGCGGTACTTCGGGATTGAGCAGTTTTCCATGGATGGGTAGCATAGTTCGAGTACGCCGTCCCATGAGTCGTTGCGCCGGGGAACTGCCGACATTTTCTGACGGTAGGTTTCGCATTTCTAGTAATGCTAGATATGGATCTGATTTTGTCTCGCATGTTCTTGTCATCATTCTCTTCATTTGCTTCACCGCGTTTTCAGCCTTTCCGTTAGACTGTGGATATCCGGGAGAACTCGTTGTGTGTTTGAATTCGTACATCTCAGCGAACTCCCTGAAATCCCTTGAGTTGAAGGGAGGGCCATTGTCGCTGACGAGCTCCATTGGAATACCATAGCGTGCCATATGTCCTTTTAGCAGTCTGATGATTTCTTTCGTTGTCTTGTTGTGCACTCTGTCGCATTCTATGAAGTCGGAATAGTAATCTACAGTGACTAGATATGACCAGCCTGCAAACTCCATGAGGTCACAGCCGATCCTCTCCCATGGTCTTGCTGGTACTTTGTAGGATACGAGTGTCTCTTTCTGTTGGGCTGGCTGATAAGCCGCACATGCTGTACATTTGGAGACATAGTCTTTTATGTCTTCGTTCATGTTTGGCCAGTACAGGGCTTCTCTTGCTCTACGCATGCACGTTTGCACTCCAGCATGCGACAAGTGCACGCGTTCCAGCATGTAGCGCCTTGCGCTGACAGGTACGAAAATTCGATCACCTTTAAATATTACTCCCTTGTTGACAGATAACGTGCTCCTGAGATCGAAATACCTGCGTGCTTCCATCGGTACATCACTTTTATGTTTTGGCCATCCTTTGCTGATGAGTTCTGCGAGTGTGCATGCTTCCATGTCGTTTTCTGACTCTGTTCTCAGGAAAATAGCCGTTTTGTCAGATATCGGCAGGTAGTCTTCTATCTCCAGTTGTTCTATGTTAGCTTCTTCTTGGCATCTTCCAAGTGAAGCATAGTATATTTCATCCAGATGTTCCGTGTTCGTATCCGGGAGCTGAGCTCTGCTAAGTGTATCGGCTAGATGCATGTCAACTCCCCTTTTGTACTCTATATGGAAGTCGAATTTCTGCACCGCTAGCATCATCCGTTGCAAGCGTTTCGGTGTTTCAGCGAGGCTTTTGAGCTGGATCTGTTCCAATGGCTTGTGGTCCGACTGTATCGTCACCTCTCTTCCCAAGGTGTACCGTTCGAACTTGTTCAGTCCGTAGACAATCGCGAGCATTTCTTTTTCGATTTGGGCATAGTGTCTCTCAGCGTTGGTGAGCGTTCGAGAGGCATAGGCGACTGGCTGACCGCATTGCATTAGACACGCACCAAGCCCCTCTTGAGACGCGTCCACCTGGAGACTAGTTTCGTCTTTGGTACTGAAGTATTTCAGAACAGGTGCCTCGACGATCAGCTTCTTTATGGCTCGTAGAGCCTCGCCGTGGATGCAGTCGTCAAAAAGGAAAGGTGCATCATCCTTCAGAAGCTGACGGAGTGGTGCTGCTACTTTCGACAGGTTTGGGGAAAACTTTTGAAGATAGTTGACCATTCCCAGCAGCCTCTGCACACCTTTCTTATCTTTTGGGGCTGGCATGGATTGGATAGCACGCGTCTTCTCTGGGTCAACTTGTAGACCTCGATCCGTGAATAGGTGACCCATGTAGGCTACTTGTTTTTGTTTCAGCTTCATCTTGTTCATGTTCAATCTTATACCTCTTTCTCTACATCTTTCTAGTAGAGCTTTCAGTTTCCTGTCATGATCTGTGACAGCCTCTTCGTATGTGTCGCCTTCTCCGTAGATCAGAATGTCGTCGGCAATAGCCTTT
The DNA here is from genome assembly GCF_019059575.1 of Amphibalanus amphitrite. Taxonomy (NCBI): domain Eukaryota; kingdom Metazoa; phylum Arthropoda; class Thecostraca; order Balanomorpha; family Balanidae; genus Amphibalanus; species Amphibalanus amphitrite. The sequence goes on along the minus strand of NW_024881694.1, from coordinate 752,884 downwards.
ATGCCATCTAGACCTTCTAGCTCTTGGTTTAGCCTTCTTTGAAATTCTTCTGATGCCACGGCTATACCAAATGGTAGGCGGTTCCATCTATACCGTCCCCAGGGTGTTCCAAATGTAGTCAAGAAGCTACTTTCTTCTTCGAGTTCGACGTGCCAATATCCGTTTTTTGCGTCGCAAACAGTGAACACCTTTGCCTTCTCCAGTCGGCACGTCAGGTCATCAACTGTCGGAATCGGGTACTTGTTTCTTTTCAGCTCTTTGTTCAGCGGTTTGGGATCCAAGCAGAGTCGAAGGCTGCCATTCGGCTTCTTCACTACGACTAAGGCAGACACCCAGTCAGTGGGCACTTCCACAGGTGTGATGATGCCTTCACTGGTAAGACGATCCAGCTCCTGTTTGAGGCTGTCTTCCAGTGCCACTGGAACTGACCTCGTCGCCGCCTGATGCTGTTTAGCCTCTGGAACTACTTCAAGCTTCAGTTTCTCTCGGAATCGGCCTGTCCCGGTGAAAACATCCTTGTATTCGGCGACGAGTGCCTCTTTTTCTCCGGCGGCTCCTCCCGTGGTCACGTTACTGGCTTGATGCACGGTCATGATGTTGGCGTGGTTGACATTGATGAGTTCCAAGTCCTGTACAGCACTGACCCCTAATAATGGAGTATAGTCTTGTGGTACTACAAAGAATTCCACCTGATACTCCTTCATCGTCATGGGGTTCGTCACCGTCAGTTTGCATCGCCCCTTCACCGCACTGGTCGATCCATTGTACATGACAAGCGACATCTGACATGGCTGAAGCTTCTTTAGGAGGGGGTCATCGCATGCCTTCTTGTAGACGTGCTGGGGTATCACATTGACACCGGCTCCAGTGTCGAGCTGAAACCGCTCAATATGATTGTTGCCTATCATCAAGTGAGCATGTATCTTGCCGCTCCGTGGCTGTGACATTGCACCGGTGCTCACATGCAGAATGTGACTCGTCTCTTCTAACAGATTAGTTTGCTCTCCCTGTTGAGTTGCTGTTTGAATCTCAACACCAAATGAGTTAAGGTGTGTTTCTTGTGCAGAGCTTGGTTCATCGCACTCCATACCATTCGGTACGTATGAGTCAGCCATGTCCAACATCTCTACACGGGCTCGTCTACACTTTGCGGCGACATGGTTCAGGCGACCACAGATCTGACAGGTCTTTCCCCAGGCTGGGCACTGTTCTTTTTTGAACGTGTGTTTTGTCCCACAGTATTTGCACCATCCAATGGTTGGAGTTATTCTCCGTTGTTGACCTCTTCCTCTACCCATGAAGGTCGGCACTTGGTGTGAAGCAAGGTTGTGTCTCTTGCTGAGTCTTCTGAGTCATCGCCTTCATCTGATCAGATGCTGTCTCATGAGCTCTTATGGTCTGCATCGCTTGGTTCAATGTCAACTCATTTTCTTGTAGAAGCCTTCGTCTGACGTTGTCGTCTTGTATACCGATAATCACCCGGTCTCGGATTAGACTTTCCTCCAGGGATCCAAAGTTGCATGTTTTTGCTAGTTGTCTCAGGCTTGTAACGTACTCGTCCACCTTCTCCTGGTTTTCTTGCTTACGTATGTTAAACTTGTACCGTTCGTACGTTTCGTTTGGTTTGACCACGCAGTAGGCTTGGAACTTTGCTACGACCGAAGACACGGATGCCTGTTCTTCTTCACTTGTGCACAGACCATCCAATATCAGCAGAGCCTCCGGACCGATGCACGTCAGGAATGTGGCAACCTGTACCTCATCTGGCTTCTCTTGTAAGCCTGTGGCAATGGAGTAGTTTTTCCACTGTCGATGCCATAGCTTCCATGTTGTGTCTAAATTATCGTGGTTTTGTCTCAGTTTTAACGGACCTGGCAGAGGCAAGTTGGCCATAGCAGTGATTGCATGAAAGTATATCAGATATTTTGTTCCAATCGAAAGTTAATCATTTCAGGTCTATGTGAAAAAATACAAAATATTTACAAATAAGATACCCCACTTCTGACACCATGTGGCGTGATGCTAATCTGTATTTTTCGCTCACTATCACACACAACACAAATAACACAGAACGTGACATATTCACGTGACACTTATCCGGCTGCCTACATCTAAGCAGCCGGCACAACAGTGACGTCATAAAGTTTTGTCGTTTGCCGATATGGACCTTTTCTGATGTCGCTGAGCATGAAACTCAACTGTAAATGAACTAGACAGCACCTGCTGTCATCCTAAAACATCTAAGTACTTTTCCAACTAGTTCCTGACCAATGGGCCTTTATAGTCGGTCTCATAAATCAGATACAGCGGCGGATCCAGGGGGGGGGGGGCAAAATGGGCATTTGCCCCCCCCCCCCCCAAACGGCATAATTTTAACATTACGCCTATGGACGAGGCATGGAAAGAATCGATAAATTGTTATGGTTTGCTCCCCCAAAACTCTGAGCTGGATCCGCCTCTGATCGGATATATCATGATGAAACTGAGTGTCGCAAATCTATAAGTTGACTTCTGACGTCACTTTGACGTCATTTCAAATGGGATCGACACCAAATTTGGACAAAATCTTGGCTAGGTATTCAGAAATGAAGTGTGCAAAGTTTCGTTTCTCTATCTCTTCGCGTTGCGACGATATCGTCAGTAGCGGCGGAACACCTTCAATTAACCCTCGCACGACCAGGCCATTTCTCATAACACGAACGACCAGGGGGGGGGGGTTGTTACGACCCCCCCCTGGCGTTTCGAAACGGAAGGTCGTAGAGCTTAGCGGAAAAAACCAACGGATTGCTCTCAACGAGATCTCGCGATTGGTGGTATATTTTTTGGTCCTAGGTCAACATTTGACCTACTTATGACCGGTCAAAGGTCAAATTTTCCGAAAAAATCAAACTTTTTCAACTTTGCGCAACGATTGCGGCAAAACGGTGGGAGATATTAACTTCAAACCTTCAACAACGTATTCCCCACTCAATTCTGCATCATATATGGTGTTTTTGGTGTATTTACCCTATAAAAGTAAGAGGCCTATTGCTGATGAGTGATATGGTGTCACATCACCCTCCGGTGTTTGTCCCGATTCGTCGGCTGTTGACCACTGCTCCGCTATAAATACTGTAGGTAACGACTCAGAAAAGATATGTGGATATCCACTGCAATGTGGATAGCATCAGCAGAAAACCTCGGGACTCGGTACACACTTCGTGAAAATCCGGCCGGAGGCTGTACCTCTTATGACGTCATAACTCCGTGACCTGACCTGACCCGGTCAATTTTCTTGCACCACACGATAGCCAATGCTTGCCCCAACATGCATGGGAAGTTTCATCATGATACATCAAACAATGTGGGTATCACCGGCAGAAAACCTAGGGATTCGGCGCACACGTTTGGTAACTGTCGGCCGGAGGCTGTACCTCTTATGACGTCATAACTCCGTGACCTGATATGACCCGATCAATTTTTTTTTCGGCAAAAGATGCGCAAAGGTTGCCCCAGAGGGTGTTGAAAATTTCAGCCCGCTACGACAAGCCGTTTAGCGTGCACTTCGAAAAAACCTCAGGGGGGGGGGGGGGTTGATACAACCCCCCCCCCCCCCTAGGCGTTCTAGGGTTAAGGGGGGGGGGGGCACTGCCGACTTTTGGTTCCATTCTTTCCATGCAACGCCTATAGCGCTAATGTAAAAAAGCCAAAATCAAAGGGGGCACGATGCCCATTGCCCATTGCCCCGGTGCCCTCCCCGTTCCGCCGCCTACATGGATATCGTCGCAGAAGTAAAGGGGGGGGAGGGGCACTGACGACTTTTGATCCCATTCTTTCCATGCAACGCTCATAGGGCTAATGTTAAAATACCCAAATCAAAGGGGGCCACGGTGCCCCGGTGCCCTCCCCGTTCCGCCGCCTATATGCCCCCAGCGGCCGGCGGGTGGCTGATTTATTAGACGGGTTTACATGGGGTTTGCTGCAAGCTTATATCTCCGCCCGTGATGTTGCAAAAGATGCCAATGGTGCTTAACAATTTACAAAATGATCCCCTCTAAATATCTGAAGACCACTGCATCGAAATTATCGCCAAATCAACGAGCTAGAGCCTCGTCAAATATGCTATGTAAACCCAGTTATTATTTTAGGGGCAGCTTCCCTTAATCAAGAATATTTTAATTTTGCTTTACTCAATGTTTTAAAATCTACAAAGATGTTATTTGTTTTCTTTTATTTTCTTTTATTTTGTTTTATTTTGTTTTTTTATTCAAATTTACTTGAAAATGATGATAATATTATTTTTATAATTAATCCTCTTGAAACATCGTGTATGCAACTCTTGCGCAGTTTATGTCTACAAATGCGTTCAGTGCCTCTCCCACATCGCGGAAGCATGTAAAGGTGCTGGTTAAATAAATAATTAAATGGTTGGTTACAGGTCCTGTGTGGCTTAAGAATATCCAGGTAAGCGTTCGGTGTAATTGGTTGAGTCAAATGTAATTTTTGCGTGTAGGGGATTTGTTTGTTTCCTGATCTTCTCGTGGTCTGGGACTAGGCGTGATGCCGGTGCTGCTAGTGCGTGAGGGGGCGGGGCTAAAACAATTTAAATCCAATTCGAGCACTGCTGTCATCAGGTTCACAAATTCAGTTAAAATATTATAGTTGTTCTTTGGGTGAAAATCACGAAGTCATAGAGCAGGCGTCGCATTGCCTGCGCTGCAATACCTAAACAGCGAAAGACAGTGACAGTGTTTCGGGCTGTGGCCTCGGGGTGGTCTCCTGTTTCATAGTCAAACGTACAGGGTGTCTCAGAATTGAGCAAACACTTAATCAGGAAAAATAATAAGAAAGATAAGGAACAAATAATTGCACTTTTTTCTTTTTAGGTACTGTTCTATATAGGTAGTCAACAGACCAACTAGGGTGGCTACGAAGTAGCACTTGCAATTAAGATGTGTTTTATGAGTCTCCCGAAACTGGTTGTTGGATGGTTTTCATTGGCCTCTCGCTGAAGCATATTAGAAATATTTTCGATTAAATTTTTATCTTAACTTTCCAGCTGACAAGGCACTCTCCCCAAAAGCAAAAATTTCGGCCTTCATCGACCACTGTTGAGTTGTTTTTGACATCTAAAGTGAAGAACCTCTATGCCTGAATATGGCCCGACCTTTGGCTTCCAACAGATTTGGTTTCCAAAACAAATCCGTTCATGAACGTTGGGCTCACGACATTTAGCTCTTGTAATGCTAGAATATTACCACAGTGATACTCTTTGTTAACAGCCATGTTTGGAGTGTCACATGAAGCTGGATGAGTGCACCGTGGCTCAAAATGTCTCACTGATTTTTGACAGATGCCTGGCCACTGCCCTGTTGGGGCGTTGTCGCCATCTGACATCCACACATGAGGCATGACCTTTTTGGTGGTTCAAAGGCCAGCAAAATACCTCAATTGGAAGACCACAAACTGTGTCTTATTTCACTTTTTGTTGAAAATAATATGATTTTTGGCTGACTTGCAGCGATTTGCGCTGCTTTTTCGTTACAACCAGCCTATTTCTCATTCTAGAGGCCCCAAATTCTAAAATTTTGTCAAAGATAGTGCTGAAAAGAAGACTGATGTTTTGTAGCTAGTCCTGGTCAGTCGTATAGCTAGCTTGCAGGTAGATCTGTGACATTTGCTGACCATGTCATTGGAACCACCAGCTTGACAACTGCAGTGTGTGCTCTGTTTTGTTTGTTTGTTTTCTCGGTTTGTTTTGGCCCCACCCAGGCTTGTCAACCATGTTATCTCCTGCTCTCTCTGGCTTCGCTCGCTGATTTAACTGTGATTTGCTCAACCCCCCCCTGCCTGCTTGCAAATGAGCTGCTGGAGCTCTCCAGCAAGAACCATGCCAAGAGTCTGTTGACGAATTTCAGAATTGCACTTCTTTTACCATGATTACTTTTTGGCTGCTGAGGCTAAAAATGAAAAGGGACTACTCTTTTCTGACTCAGGATAATAGTTGACTCGAGTCGTGACTGGTCACCGAAAGCATGCAGTCCAAGCTCAATAGCTAAGGGACGTCTTGGAAAATTGTCATGCTTGTATGTCATTCTCATTAGAATCGAGCACAATTATACTTTTGGTCAGAAAATAAATGTTTGGTAATTCTGGCACACCTTGTAGGTACTATTGATATAGTGTATTTGATTGATGAGCGGAATCTGGCTGGTGGAGCAGAATGATCATGTGTGATGCCTACCAATGTTTTAGCTCTATGTCAATATGGAGATTGCAGGTTTGAATCTGAATCCCACTGGTGGCGAGAAATTACTGTGCGTTTTGCCGATTTTCAGACTCCAATTTGAGATTTTGAGTTGTAGCCAGCTACATTTTGAGATTGTTGGTTTAAATTGCATCTCACTTGCAGAATGGGATAGCTGCATGATGCCAGATTTGTAGCTTTGTGGTGAGACAGCAGGTTCAAGTGCTTAGATCCTGTCGGGCTGCTGCTGAAACATAACCAAACCTAATCAAACCTAGGTTATCTAACTAACCCAAACCTAACATATCAAAACCTAGCCTATCAATATTTCACCTAACATGTTAGGCAAGGTTAGATTTGGTTTTGTTTAATTAAGTTTGGATAATTTTTGATAGGTTAGGTTAGTACCCAGCAGCCAGCCAGCAAAATTGGTCTGGGCCATATCTGGTTTTATTGTGGCTAGCTCTGGCACTTGCTTCGGCCGAAGTACGGGCAAGGTCTGGGGCTCTACTGGAGCTGACACACGATCCCAGAGCTCGCCCGAACCATAGCTGGACTTATGCCTCTTTAGCCGTACCATACCTCAACCGCAATTCAGCCACAGTAAGCCAGAGCAGCTACGAGGTAGCCGGACCTGGCTGTAGGACGCCGTGGCTGGGAGCCGGTCTTGCGGCGGACTTGGCGGTCCTAAGCCATACCAACTCTAGAGCGCTACGGCAAAGACTGGCTAGAATGGACTCAATGGAGCCATGTCGACCCAAACCTCCTGTTCCGACGGCATTCCGTTTACACTGGTCCAAATCTGGCATGACGGAGTTGCTGGGGCAAAAGGGTCTTGAGCCAAACCGAATTTCTGGCTGGGTTTGGGTATGCTTTTAGGTAAATTAAATGCAAAGCAATTAACTGATAAAATTTACCTACAAATTTTCTAATTCATGATTTTGCAGGGACAGCGTTCACAAGAGAAGGATCAAAGGATGCCCCACTGACAAAGGAGCGTAGTGACTCCCTTTGATTTGCCGCTTCACACTCGCTCTGAAGCGTCGAGCCGCCGCCATGGAGACGGACGAGGAAGACAACGTGAAGATGCTGATGGACATGGGCTTTCCCGACGAGGATGAAGTTCGCGCCGCGCTGCGGATGGCCAAGAACGACATCTCCGAGGCGGTGGTGTTCCTGACAGACGAGAACTTCAAGAGTAACATGTATCCCACGTCGTCGCGAGCACTGGCGCTGCCCGGACCGACCAATTTCGCGGACGGTGATAAATCGGAGGATCAGCAGATGTCAACTGGGGAGGTCAGTATTGGCTAAACTAGTTTTGCTGGATTTTTCTTTTATTGAACAATGAGTACAGCCGTTGTGTGGAACTCATTCGGCATGCGTACCTAGTTTTTGTTCACTTGAGATGCTCTATTATCAGTATGTTTTTTGATCGATGACTAAAATAACTATAAAGCTTTTCTAAGTACTCAGTGTTTTATTAGACTCGATTTTATATTATCATGGATTAGAATGTTCACTAAGATCCAGCTGTTTTCCTCCGTTCTTTTATTTCCATTCCTGTTCTAATTTGATATTCTGTTCCACACTCCTGCAGGAGGAGAACTCGCTGGTGTTTCCGTACGACGAACTACTGCAGCTGGAGCGCCGCGTCGGCAAGGACCAGTGGTCGATCCCGTACAAACGCGAGGAGTCACTCGGCAGGTGTCTGCTGGCCGCCACCCGGCTCGCCAAGGAAGGTCAGTTCGTCGAGCTTCTGCTGTCTGTTTCTTCTTTGCTTTTATTTATTTATTTATTTATTTATTTATTTATTTCACGTCGCGACAAACCCATCCATTCGAGAACGGCTATTCCGGGCGTCATGTCATTTGGAAGATGTGATGGATAAAACATTCGCTCTTAGCACACGCATACAAAACACACTCACGGGTCCTCATCGCCATACTGCTCTCGGAGTAGCAGTGCTCGGTACTGGGCTTTGAACTGCCGCGGCCCCAGGCCTTGCACGGCTGGTGGCAGTGAGTTGTATGTTGTCACGGCTGAATAAAGAAACCGTCGGCGGCCTGACTCTGTGCGGATCGCTGGGGTCTCGAAAAAGTCAGCTTGGCGGGTGTCCCTACCATGAACACTGCGGCGGGTAACAATGCCTTCACGCAGCGACTCAGGCTGTCCCGTAGCTAGCATTCTCTTGAGCAGAGTCACCGAATGAAACCGCCACAAGTTCTCAGCAGAGAGCCACTTCAGGGTCTTCATGACATCGCTGACATGGTCATACCTACGTCGGCCAGACACCACCCGAGCACCGAAGTTCAGTAGCTTCTGAACTCTGGACAGCTGGGTCACACCGCAGCAGCCATAGACACTGATACAATACCGGACAATAGACACCGCCAGAGCCTGCACCAGTATTGTCAGTGTGTCCCTGGGCAGCGAGTGTCTACTGTGGCCTAAACCGCTCAGGATACCAGTGCCACGCCGTACGACATCGGTCACGTGATCTGAGAAAGACAGACTCTGATCAAACGTGACCCCCAAGTTTCGAATAGTGAGGGATCCCGTAACCTTAGCACCCATAAATTCAACTTCTATTGGCGGTAACTGACGGAGATTTTGCTTGGTACCCAATGTTATTAGTTGCGTTTTGTTAGCGTTCACTTTTAAACCGTTTTTCTGGAACCAGACTGAAAGAGCCGCTAAATCCTGTTCTAGACTCTGAACTATCGCTGCTGCATCACGAGGGCTTCCCATCACCGCCAACTGTGTGTCGTCCGCATACTGTACCAGACACCTGTCATGATTGGCGCAGTCGGGAAGGTACAGAGACATGTCAGTCGCATATATGTTGAAAAGAAGGGGCCCGAGGGCCGATCCCTGATAGGTACCAATAGGATTCAGAATTGATCGCGAGAGCACACTGCGACCGTTCTGCGAGCGGATCAGCACTTGCTGGTAATGATCAGATAGGTAGCTCGCGAACCATCTCGTGTCGACACCATACTGCTCTAGCTTGATCAGCAGCCTGTCGTGGGGGATGACATCGAAGCACTTCGATAGGTCTAATAGGCACAGTAGCGCTACCTGCCGCCGGTCCATCGCCTCGAACACACGGTCCGTCATCGTCAGCAGGGCGGTCTCCGTGGAGAACCCGGTTCTAAACCCGTGCTGATGCGGGGTAAATAGATGATGCGAAGTGAAATATTCAAACAGTTGCTCGTAAACGATGTTGCTCGCACCAGGCACGACTCGGTGAGTTTCTTCTCCTCTCCTCTCTCTCTCCTCGTCTCCTTCGGTGTCCAAGGTCTCTCTCACTCCGTCTCCTGGCCCACTCCGGTATAACCCGGTCTTTTGTCGTAATTCGGGCACACTAGTCTCTGAGACCGTCACACGCCACAGTCAACTGAATGTCTCACTCACTCGTTCAATCTACCACACTCTGACCCACACGGATGAGGTAAGAATCGCACTCGATGACACGGGGTGGGGAGCGAGCCCGCGCGCGTCCGGCCGCTGGCGCCGCGCAGCTGGTACGCAATACTCTGTATTCTACATTCTTCAAAGTAACTTGTTTTGCCCTTAAGATGTCTTGGTCGATACGCTATGCTTACCTTGTCCCTTTGCCCCTGCCCTCAGGTCTAGTCAAGTCATTAGGTACCCCTTCCGGACCCTCTGACCCGCTGTCTCCCATTTCAACTCATGTTATCCCCGCCCACCCATCTGACCCGACCCCAGATCTGACAGTCTCTGTCCCCACTCCACCGCCTCTGCCACTCCGCCGCCAGGTCTGGTGGAGGCCGACGACAACTGCCGCCGCTTCACCGAACGGGTCATGATGGACTCGTTCAAGAAGCTGCTGACCAACAGCGCCGTCTACTCGTGGAGTCTGGAGATCCACCAGGGCATTGTCACGATGCTGGAGCTATTCGTGGATCTGCTACTGGCCAGGATGCCGCACCCGCCGGTCCCCTGCGACTGGCTGAATCACATCCTGGCGCCGGTCAGTGAGGGGGGTGAACGGGTCGGAACGGAAATGGGCATTGTCTGTCGGTGCGGGGAAGGGTCGGGTTCAGTGCGGGCCAAACTCGGGGAAGTCTCCTCATCCTGGCATCGATAAGCGCAGTTGACGTTTGTCGGCCAGTGCGGGAAGGGTTGTCATCCCCCATATTCTAGGGTCGGTCATGATGTATGAGAATCGCCGGCTGCACCATCATCAGGGTGGAATCTTTCGGGGTAGTTTGTTATGTCAACAAGATCTCGTATCTTTTATCTGTGATATTTGAGTCTGCAACAAATCCTCGGTAATCTCGATTTTACCAGCACACGGTATGCTGGGCGTGTTCTTTTCTGATAGCACCCGAGCACTATTACCCAGTATACGTCTACGCCAGTTCGGTACATGCGGTAAAAGCGGGCGGAGCCGACCGTTGGGCTCGGGGCATCTGGTGACCGTGGTATCGTATCGCAACGGTTTTGGCACTTCTTGAAGTGGCAGTTAACAATGGGCTTAGACGGCTTGTCGCCTATCGGGGCTCGTCTAGGAATATGGGGAAGGGGGGGGGGGGGGGCAGGTTATTGCATCGGTGTTCACACTGATGCCGATAACTGAACCATCGATAGGCCAGTTGTTTGAACGTTTCCGCTTATGCTTGGACACATTTCTAGTAGGTAGTAGAACTATTCGCTGGGAGGTTATGCACATGATTAAGCAAGCTTTGAAGCTTACATTGCATACCAGCGGACCGAAGCTGAGACAGAATGGTTTGTTTACTCAGACCCTTGATGTTTATGGCAGCGCTTACAGTCGGGCTAATAAGTGGGACGGGCGTGCCTGTGGTTATCGGAGACACACTGAACCTGATTATGTTCCTGACTGTGCAGACGTTTGACTGCGAGACGGCTTGGAATCAGAAGAACAAGTCTAAACACCCGTCGATTCGCTCCGGCACAGACGTGGATAAAGACTACGCCTCGTCTTTTCACGTTAAGGTATGAGCTGGTACTATTTTTAGCGTCAATCACATTAAGGCCGTCGACTTTAATAAAGTCAGCGGAAATCTTTTCTCTCACCTGTCATCTGCTTCTTAAGATCGAACTTTGGATAACTTAGCACCGAGATAAAATCGCAGCACACGTAGTGAAGTGTTAATGTCACCGTATTTTGTGTCAGTGTCCCCATCTGTGATCCGTTTTGTGAACCTGAACCTCCGCCTGTGTCCGCAGAGCGGCACCTACGGCTGGCTGGTGGATCTCATCAACTACTTCGGGTACCAGGGCGGGTTCGCGCAGATCGAGCAGTGCTTTCAGCGTGAGGAGCTGACGCCGGCAGAGATGGCCGCACTCCTGGCGCCCGTCGGTACGTCAGGGACTGGCTGGGTTGAGAGGAGCGCAGATAAATGGGAAATGAAAGGTAGAGGTAACTGCTTGTTACGCTCAAAACAGAGTTCCGTGAACGCAATTAGTTTGTTGTTATGGCAGTCTTTCCCAGCTGCAGTAGCACACCTGCTTGGTTAGTTTGTGTTCGTCCGAAGTCCAACTGTTCACCAGGGCCTCGTCGTGTCGGTCCAAATTGAAAGACGGCTATCAGTCCGATTTATCCTTTTTTAATTTGAGGGGTGCTGATTAAAACGCGAGTGTGAAATGGGAGGGTTGTGTAACCAGTTTCGTGTACCAAGGTCCATGAGCTCAGGTTTTGATGCGTCCATTTTCTTATGTGTGGGTAAGCATAACATGTGCTAGAGACTAACATTTCCACCATGCCATCCTGTAATGTCGGATTCTCCCATTGTCAGTGATTTGGAATGTTCTGAGGCCTAAAGACATCTCAGAAAAAATGAACTATAACACACATATACATAAAGGATAAATATTTCAATAAAAAACACACGCGAATATTTTCAGTTTATTCCTGAAACAGATTCGATTTAACATCCAAATTACGGAATCAACCCACTGAAAACATTTTTCGTATACCGCCACCCACGAACAGGTGACCAGGAGAGGAGTGCCCCCTTTCTGTATCCCAGCTATACACAGAACCACAGGTTAAACATCAGAAAGTCGCTGCACTCCCAGCTAAGGGTAAGGGAAAAACAAAAGAAGGCAAATATATGTGGAATAAGCATGATGTTAAAGTGACCATCCCACCGTAGCACATCAGCTTTGAGCTGAGATAGCCAACTTGGGGTCCCTGGCCTGCAAGTACCGCCCGGTTTGGGCACTTACAACATCAATCAATGCTTCAATTCGAAGATATTTGATTTCAGAGTCTGCAGTTTTCGGATTATAAGGGGGCTTATACACTTGAATGCCCCCTTAGACTATGTGATTTCAGCGCAGATCTAGCGATTTTTAAATATTATACTGAAACCTTGGTAAAAGAAAAGACAATTATTGCTGTGGGGGTATACGCAGCTGCCTTGCGCGCAACATCTGTCGTACTTCTAAGATACCAAATTATTGCCTCCAAATTACGTCATTGGAACAGCGGAGGCCCCCAAATCTAGCACAAATAAACGTCTAATATTTCAAAAACTCCTGAATATTTTTCGTTGAAATCTTGGTAGATATTCATTTTCGCTCTTTCTCAACCACGGTACATCACTTTAATGCCAATTCATTAACTTGTTTAATGTGGGAGCCTGGCATTTGATAAAATGCCATAAGAGCTACAAAGTAGTCACAGCAACAAACAGTCAGTGACTGCACCCTCCTACACCCCTGGCCCTGGAACGCCCCCTGATGCACACTCTCACAGGGAAATGTTAGTGGGAGGAAGACATCTGAGAGGGAGCAGTCATACAGGTATAGAGGATGGTTGAAGGCAATATTTCTGGTCAGATTCAAGCAGGGTCATTTACTGAGCCTCTGTAGGGCCGTCCAACTAAGCAGAGGCTTGTCAGATAGCCCACAGAGACCAGATCCGAGGTGTTTGGTGTAGAAATTAAGGCAATTAAGGCAACATAACGAAGTTGAAAGGCAATATAACAAACGCAAAAAAAGCGGAAATATAACCGAGAAGGAAAGACGGGCAAAAAATACCCGATTGTAAGGGTGATGTTTTTATGTACATAAACATACGTACTTTTTATCACATGAAGCATTTGATCATGCACTGCATTATTTAATTAAATCAATCTTACTGGCTTATAAATAAAGCTTTGGAGAGCTTTTTGATAAGAAATTTCGAGGCTGGTGCCGTAGATTGGTCGAAGTGAGGGTACCATAATTCTTTTCCAAACTTTAGGCCCCGCCCATGATTATGTATGTGTTTTGTAAACTCTATATGTGAATGCTTCGTCCAAAATATGTTTAGTAGGACGATTAAACATTTCACTTTGCTTACATTTCTTCTGAACCACTAGGTTCAGAAGTAACGAAAAGCTAAGCAATAGCAGCTGGCAGGCTCCCATTGAGTTTTCCATGCAGTAATAGTAACATTTGTTGCTGTCAAAGATCCCTAAGTTTAAGAAGTTTTAATTTCCTGAATAGTATTGGCGCCGTATGCGCCAGTCTTGGCTGTCCATCAATTACTGCAGGTTTCTGAAATGCATATTCAACCTAAAGCGGAACAAAATAGCTGTGCGATGCTAAATTTGGTTAACTTTTCGCCAAACCGAACAAACTGGAAAGAGTTAAGCCCAACAAAAATTATGTCTGCTGCCTGCAGCTCTGGATGCTTAGAGCGTAGTTATGGGTCTGATCTTCATGGTGGTGGCGTTGAGACTGTAGTTATCTCTCCAGCGAGCCCACCGTACCGACCTTAATATGTCTGTTGACCCCGGAATGTACAGTCCGTTGAGGTTGGCGTATTGGCAGGCATTATACCACCATGCTCCATTGTTGTGAGATGAGCAGTTGGTACTCGACGAAAGGTCATTGTCCCTGTCAAAAGTGGAGAACTTCATTTCGTTGTGGTAACTAAGACTGTCTCCAGCGTTCCCGGCGTACGAGGAATTAACGAAGTCCAGTCGGTAGCCGTCGGCCTCGGACGCGATAGCGAACTGCTGGTAGGTGGCGTACCGTGTCTGCTCTTCAAAATCCCAGAGGTCGACCCTTAACTCATAAACGCGGTCCAGCTGGGAGGTCAGCTGCCAGAGGTGGTGAAGTCCCCACCAGAACTCTCCATGTAAACTTCCCAGGCCCCACTTGTAGGCCTCCCAGTCCTGGTAGAAGTCTTGCCTGGGAAGAATGTCGGCTCGTCTTTGGAAGACGGTCCATCCCTCGCCGTCGTCCATGTCGCAGTAGACCGGGGTCGGTGTCAGAAGGTCAGGGTGGATGTTATATACTCCACTAGCAGAGCCGAAGGGCAGATCACTGCAGTCACGTACCGTGGATTCCTGTTGTGGCGTACCGTCGGTGTCGGAGGCCAGCTCAGCAGCAGAACCAGCGGTGCACGTCACCAGCCAAAGGACGTAGACCACCTCTCGCAGACGCGGTGGCAGCTCCATTCTGATGCAAAAGGAATCCTGTGTTGTCCTCAGACGAACAATCGTCTCCAATGAAGGTGTGGTTGGCCCGGTCCGCTTTATACCACCTCACAGGTGTTTGGTTCGCATCCACTACCGTCATACGGTGCGCGACAGCAACTGTTGCGCAGTATCTGTCGGCAATGAAATGCGCAGAAGAGCAGAACTGGGAAGCGGAACAGATGTGAAGCCCTGTCAGTGCCGACGGCGCCAGAATTCGTGGAATTAAAGCGCGCTGTGTGGGAATTGCTAACTGGAAGTAGGAATAAAAGGAATTGGAAATCGACAAATTTATTATCGTTTCGAATCGACCAGCTTATGTCGATAAAGACCTAAGGTGCAGATACTTTGTGTGGATTACATAACGGACACTTCCCTGACGTCTTTAGTTAGGCACTGTTGATCTCAAAATAAGGGTCCCAGCGACCAGTAGTTTGAATGCTATGAAGGCTTGTCAGCTGTAAAAGTGACCCATCTGTCACTTATCAGAATCTGACCAAGTGCATCCCGCCCCACTGTCGTTGCAGCGTTGGCGAGGTTTGCGGTATTAATTGCATTCAAGCTACTACTTAGTCGCTAGAACCTATATGTTGAGTTGAGACCATTCGCTTCGCATTTTACTGGATCGTGTAAACGGCTCATGTCGTTCAAAAGAGTTGAAATGGCTAAGACTACTGGCACAGAATTAAATTTGATATAACAAAAGCCGGACGAGTTGGGCTAGAGTAACTACACATATCGCTATCTAGATTCAAGCATCATGCGCATTTGGGCGAAATTATTTAATGAACATTTTCGAACGTCAAATGGCCTGAGTCTGACTGTAGCATTGAGTCGTTGGCGCCTCGACCTGTCGCCATCTGCTTTAGCCTTGCATGTTGACTTGCTGCTATCGGAGCCTTTTTTTAGTGAAGCTCCATTTCTCGCTAGGGGGCAAATGCTGATGACTATGGGGGCAATGCGGTACACTACGGGAGCAATTGCCTTCCTAGCTAACATATTAGACTGTAGACGAGGCCCTGAACTGCTAGCATTTCCACTGGAGGTGAGGTGGGATGGCCGCGTTAAACAAGTGCAGTGACTCATCCATCCGGCTAGCCGTTGACCCAGCCCCCCCCCCCCCTCCGCCGTGACAGGTCGCGGTGCCGAGCTGCTGGTGGCCGACAGGGTGAAGCCGGTGCTCTCGGCCGCTCTGGAGCGGGCGCTGTCCTACCTCACCGCGCTGGACGAGAACAAACTCAACGGAAAGGTAACCGCCGAGTCACTGCAGACATAACCGTGTCTAAAGTGCCGTGTATGCTGTATAATCTGTACATGGATGGATACAGGCTATAGAGCTGCGCAGCTGGCGTAGAATAAGCGATGTTTTGTACCTATACTTCGGTGTTTTATTTATTGTTCAGTATATCTGCTTAGTCGTCTCAAACTCTTCCAGCTAAAACTATCCTATATCTTGTTCAAAGTGTCTGAAACGTTCTGTAAAAACGGCCGGTATTGTGTCATTCCCAGGACGCGCAGGCGGTGCTGGAGCTGCTGATGACCCTGAAGCGACTCTGCTGCCACCTGTGGACGGAGAACGAGAACAAGATCACGGAGCTGCAGCTGAACATGCTGGTCCGCATGCTGAAGACGCCCAACTTCTCCACCAGGATGAACGCTCTGCAGGTCAGTGACGTCGGTGTTTGGTTTTGGTGATAAGTGAAATTGTGACACAAAAATTGTGTGAGACGGTCACTGAAGTTTGTATTCCTGTTTTTTCACTGTCCACTGCTCGCTTTGAAGATGTATTTTGCCATTGTAGCTTGACACAGCCTTGCCATCCATCCCAAGCTGACCTTGGTCCGTTCCGCTGTGAAACTCATGCTTTTCCGTTGCGTTTCTCAGGAGATATCCCGTATAATTGACGACACCCGCCGTTCGGCTCGCTGGGTCCTGGGAGCCGAGGAGATCCAGGCCTGGATGTCCGAACAGGGCGTGCTCTCTCTGGCGCTGGAAGGTGGGTCAATACTGCTGCCAGCCGCTGGGGACTCGTTTTGAAGCGTCAATTCGTTATTAGGCGTATGACCGCAGCGTGATGTGCCTTTGGTTGGGTGTTCTTCGTTTGCTTTTGCTCAATATCGATTCAGACGGAATCGCTGCTTTATCAAAGTCGTGGCAGAATCGCTGATATCCTGTCTCTTACCAAATGCCGTGAATGCGCATTCACGGCATTTGGTAACATTCAAAACTATTCCACATTCACTTATTCTTTCGTTTAGGCAACATTCATAATCATTCGCGCTATCAAAATCATTGGACAACATAAGCTGGATGTAATGAAAAAGGATATCTTTGATAGCAGTGCCGTGAACTGCGGCCAGTGCTACCAAATCCTATTCACGGCATTGGTAAGATTGGGCCGATTTCGTTACAGGCAACATTGATCAGAAGCAGTACACGGACCGTATCAAGGCGATCATTGAGTTTCTGGGTCCGCATCTGTCCACGGACGACCTCAGCAAGATCTGGTCCATGCAGAGCCGACACGCTATCCAGGTAAACCGCACGGCGTCATTTCACTGAGCTTGTGACATGTGCCATGCCATCTGATGCCTCGCTGCTTTCGTTTTTTTTTCGTGCTCTGCTGATATGCTGGACCATTCACACACAGTTAATTTGATTTCCATACTGGCATTAACCTTATATATTCTGCACATCCCAGGTGATGGAGAACATCCACTGTATGATGGCGGCCGCCTCGGTCAGCTTCAGTCCGCCGCAGCTGCAGCACCTCATCAGTCTCATCGAGCGGGTTAGTTGCAGTCAGACTTCCATTATCAGACTAAATACAGTGAAAGATGTCGCGGAATTATATGGTGGCCTTTGAGCGCGCCGGGGTCCGACTCTAGAAACGTATGGTTTTGAGCGGCTCTCCTATACCATGTGTTTAACATTCGCCAAGTGATGATGACTGTATAATATCTCAGATGTGCAATGCCCGAAAACTGGTCATGTCTTACGACCTACCACGCCGCCCGCCGTCTGGCAGAGCTGGGAGGGCGGTAAGCCGTAACAGTAGGCTGCAGGAGGGTCTGCCTTCACTGGTGGAGAGTCCCTAGCTTACAGATGGTATACCACTCCGCCCTCCTTTTCTCAGAGCTGGGAGGGCGGCAAGCCGTGGCAGCAGGAGGGTCTGCTCCAGTTGGTGGGCCGGATCGGCCGCGAGCGGCGCGACCCCGCCTCGGCGGCGCAGATGCTGGACCTGCTCTGGCGGCTGGCGCACGCGCCGGCACTCGGCTCCCGACTGGTGTCGATGGCGATGGACCTGCACACGGAGGTTCTGGCCGAGGGCTCCGGAGACGAACAGGTACGGAGCGAGGGGAGGGACATGATGGACTACATGGTGGATAGGTTAGTGACATCGAAATGGTTGCTTGTGGAGTTGAATAGAACATTGGTTTATCTCACAATTTGGTTTCTTCGTTGCACAGTTGGTGTAATAGAGTTAGCGATGTTTTATTGAGTGAAATCTGGATGATATAACTGTGTAAGAATCTGTAGCACTAGTTTAATGTCTGCGTGCTCGTAAAGTACCGTTACTGACACGTTGTATTTATCCCCCGCCCCCTCACAGGTGAAGCTGTACATTTCTAAATGCGTGGACGATATATCCAACCACACGTGGACGGTGCCTGCGCTGCGGCATCTGCACAACATCGTCGACAAAATCATACATGGCACCAAGAGCTACATCAAAATCGACAAGGTAAGCTGGGCCGCTAGACTGTAACAACTGCATCTGCCTGGCGAAGTAATGTTCCGCAATACGTGATACGTTTAATGTCTTTGGCATGATGCATAGAAGTGATGCTTAAGTCAACTTTCGTTTTACCCAAATAAGCTATACAATAAGTGAGCTGACATACTCGTATGCCAGTTCCCCCATGCGTCATACTACTGATGTTTCGCTGTTTCCTCACAGACGTCATACAGTGAGCTGATGTACGGGCAGCACGACATCATGCGTCTGATCACGCGCAGTTTGAGCGCCTGCCACCAGATGTCAGTCCGGGAGGCAGGCGGGGAGCTGAACAGGGACGTGCTCTATGACGGCGAGTACAGACATGGAGAGGTGAGTAGATAACACGCATCAGGCACTCAGAAAATGGTGCGATTTCCGAGGGAGCATCTTGTTAAAATTGGGACAATCTTGCTTGCATTGCTGGTTCATTCTAAAAAAAAAAAAAAACACTTCCCACGCTTCCCAGTAGAGGTGGCAAAAGATGAAAATTATCGGAACCAGACTCGAACCAGACCCGACTGGACATTTCTGGAACCAGTCGGACCCGGTCTAAGTTGGAATCGGAACCAGTAGGACCCGTTCCCCAAAAGTCAATTTAAATGCAATGCAAACTATTTGTAGGTATCATTAGTTGCATCATCTAAAACAGCCTTTTTTCCACTGGGAATACTCATGAGCTACTGTGTGCAAAGAAACTTCATTTTCTTTGAAGTGAAGTGAAGTTTGGTTGTTTTGTTTTGAAGAATGAAGTGAAGTTTCATTTTCAAAGAAACCTCACTTCATTCACTTCATATTTTGCAATAATGTGTAGTGTGCAAGATTTAAAGTTAATGGTAGGACCCGGTTGGACCCGTTAGAAAATTTCCAGGAACCGTTCTGGACCCATACCCAGGTATAGGCCCAGACTGGTTCTTTGGACTGGGTCCTCGGGTCCATATTTTGCCACCTCTACTTCCCAGATAACAGTGAGATCATTGTATATATAGTCCGTCATTTTTTTTTTTTTTGCTTCTTGAATTGTGTTGCTGGACCTCGCTGGTTCCGATTGACGGGCAGCTCGTTACTCATATTATAATACGTATAATTATTATTTTTTTATCAAAATTGTCTCCATTTTCAAAGATTTGCAACATTGCTGCTTCTTTGTTCTTTTCTTGTCAAGAATGCTGTCCTGGCGACTATTGCTGAGTGCTGATGGCTGTCCGTCTGCCGATGCCGCAGTGCCTGTCGACCCATCTGGAGGTGCTGCAGCACATGCTGAAGGACTCGCGCGTGCCGCTGCCCTGGGAGCGCGTCACCGACGTCTGGTCGGCCCTGCTAGACAATCCCGACGCCTGCGCCGACGACCGAACGGTGGGTACTACCCCGCGGCGCTGGGACTGTTTTCCACGAGAAACTGACGTAGTTTTGCTGATATGACGGTATGTAGATGTAGTGGTATATACCGGTAGTCGCGACTTCAGGTAGTGCTCTCATCGTACTGTCTCAGCGTTTGTTGACGCTCAGGAACTCACCTTTATGCCCTTGACTACGCGAGTCGTTTTGCCCTTCACCTCTCCATTGGGTGTGTCCCTACCACATCACTCAGGCGCCTGGGATCATACCTACTTTTCCCGTTTTCTATCTCGGCCCCATACTCTCCTCTCCCTTGCCTGACCTGCAGCTGGTGTGACTGCCCACTAGATCTGTCTGGACTGGTTCAGCGACTGCGTGTCCGTGCTCGGCCGCGAGACGCAGCAGCGCTTCTTCACAGAGAAACTGCTCCAGCTCGACCCCGAGCTGCTCACCAGCGCCGGACTGCGCTGCTTCAAAATCTACTTCGAGCGCGTCAACATCGACAAGGGATTCTTCAGACGCGTCTCCTGCAATATCGTGAGTTTTTTATGAACTTGATCCAAATAATCAAATTTATCTGGGTATGAGACCGGAAGTTCGCTGTTTTGTTCGGCTTATTTTATGGGCTTAGTATGGAAATCATTTTAACTGTGTACTGTGCAGGTAGATACCTCATCTTTTTTAGATGCCTTACTTTGAACGGTGCTTTGATGTTTTTTTTTCATCAGGTAATCGGTAGCCAGCCGCCGCTCGGCGTCGACTTTCTGTGGCGCGTGCTGACTGAAGTAGCAGACGAGGAAATCTCCGGAGCCGTCATTGACGAACTGCTCAACATATACTACCTCAACCTGGAGCCCAAGCTGAAGCGCGATCCTGCTTCATTACACAACAAGTTCTACAACGAGTGCTACGAGCGGCTAGAGGTAGGTCAGATGCGGATGATAGCGGGGCAGACTGTAGCGCGCTTATCTACTGATGTAGCGAGAGGAGGCTTGGTGCCGATGACCCACACATTCTAGGCCTAAAACACATCATCAGAAGACAGCCAGGATATCAAGTGATGACTGATGTTACACCATAAGTGATTAGCAGCTTGACACGACGTTCGTTTATCATGTCCCCAGGCTCGGCGTGCAGCGCTGTTCTCCTCTGCCGTGGACATCCAGATGGCCCCGGTGACGCCCGAGTCGCCCGTCTCGTCTCCGAGTAAGGCGCCCGGCAGCCGGAGACACAGCAGCGACGCCTCTATCGCCGCCTCCACATGGTCAGTAGACGGAGTCATGGACAGGGCGTGCGGGAAAGGCTTGATCATCTGGGTACTAGAGGTTTTTTGCTGCGCTGCTGGGCTATGAAATAAGGTGCCTTTGGCAGGGGACGTTGTGTTCGTAATTGCTAGCAGTAGCATGATTTGTCTTTTCTGGAAATTGTACAACATTGATAAACGTCTGTGTTACAGCAGGCCTTAGGTATGCTGTAATTTACCGCTTTTATTGAAAGCTGTTTCGTACAGGTTTCAAATCCATGCTGACCTTTTTTCGTGCAGTTGTCCGGAGCGCCGCGGCCTGAGTCGCCTGCTGGGCCTGGTGCGCGCCTACATTGAGAAGATCGAGGGACTGTACACGGAGCCACGCTCCATCGTACCGCACGGAGCCACGTTTCGGGGCGCGCCACTCAGCGTCAGCGTGCAGCACGAGAGCGCCGAGCCTATTATTATACAGGTGAGACTAACGTCATACTGAGCTAGAGGATGCAGAGACAGGCCCTGTAACGCAACCTGATACACCCAGCCTAAGGAGAGCGCTGGTCTAAAATCAACATACAGCATGCTAGGACCTACTGGGATGTAGAGGTCAGAGGACACAACCATAGAGCAGTCTTTGAACCCTTCGAAAAGTGTTTGAGTCTTCCTCTTAGCTAACTCCTCACGAGTCTCATGTCTTCTTTCAGGCGCACACCAACGAGTCGGTGCAGTCGCTGAAGAGCCGGGTGGCAGCCCAGCTGAAGCTGTCGGCCTCCAGTCTGCAGCTGCTGCTTGGTGACGCCGAGCTGGACATGCCGCACCAGCTGCTGCACCGAGCAGGGGTCACGTCCCAGAGCAAGCTGACGGCGAGGGCGGTCGGACCCACCGCAGCCAGGAGCAGGGATACAGAGGTGTGTAATGGAGAGATCAGTCGGGGACAGAGGTTAGTTATAAGATAGTCATCAGGGACTCTGGACACCGATGTCAGGCTAGAGAGTTGATGAAGAGGGATGAAAGGAGGTTGTGGGCGTTTGAAGATGTGCTGGGCTTGAGAAAGTTACTGCCTGCAACACTGGTGCCGTGGGTGCTGATGTTTTAGTTTATCTTTTTCCCTCTCCCATCCCCCAGTCGTCCCCGGAGCCGGCCGGCGCGGCGGCGGCGGTGGCCGAGGGCGGCGCCGGCGCGGCCTCGGCGGCCGCCGGCGCCTCTTCCGCGGACGTCACCTCCGAGCGCTCCCTGCCCGGCGTGGTGATGGCGGCCGGCGGCACCTTCGGCACGCTGTGTCGCTTGGCGGAGCTGCGGGACGCGGCCATCACGGCCGGCGCGCGGGCGATACTCCACCTGGTTCCCACCGAGCCGGCGGTGTCGGACGCCCTGGAGACGCTCTGCGCGCCGCCCGACCGGCCGGCCGCCGGCGCTCGGCCCGAGGAGTTGGTCCATCAGATGCTGGGAGGAGGACCGAACCCGGCGACTGGGCTGAGACTCGTCTATAACCTGGAGGTCAGAGAACTGGTGGGAGGAGAATGGAATTCGGCAAAGATAAGCTCGTTGTCTGTGGGCTAATCAGGTTATTTGTATTTCTGAGAGGACAAGGTAATGGACTTGAGAAATTCAAAGAGTTTCGCAGTTGACTTTCGTACAGAACATATTTTGTCAATAGCATCCTTTCTATTCAGGTCATCACTTCCTGTTGCTGTTGCTTTTCAGTGATGACAGCCTCACGATCCAGCGCAGTAACCACTCTCCCCCTCCCGTTTCCCTTTTTCTGCAGGTGCTGTCCGGTAAACTGATGCCGTGCCGGGCCGAGGGCGGTGCGGCCGAGTCTGCCCGCACCTTCTGCCGCGCGTTCCTTGAGCACGGCGGTCTGACAGAGGTGGTGGCCGTGCTGAGACGGGAGCCGCCGCCCGGCGACGACCAGTGGCTGGTGCAGCAGCAGATCTACCTGCTCACACTGCAGATCGCCAGGTGAGGGTTGTGTGGGGTCAGAGGACGGACAGAGGCGACCACGGGGGTCTTGGTCGGAGGGACAGCATCAGACCCGTGTCCACGACCTTGCAGAAGAAAGGGGTGTAGGGAGGTGTCAGAAAAGAGAGGGGAGGATATCACCAGACCCGTGTCCACTTGCTGTCAGAGGGAACTCGAGGCAGGAGGGGAAAGAAGAGTAAGTAGATACTATTGCAGGATCGCTACTTGTCCTGCTTTTATACATTTTGCTTGGCCGATTACCGGTGATGAAATTGATTAATGAGGGCAGTATAAAAATCGCAGTCAGGCATATTGCTTACTGATACAGTAGGAGCACATGAGGCTTCATCGGCCTCTGAGTTCCGTTCACACAAGGCTTCTATAAAGGAGCATATGTGCGCAGCAGTGTTCCGAACGGTAGTACCCGGATCTGGGCTCGTATCGGGCAGTGGGAGCCGACCTTCAGAAATATCAGCTACTCTGCAACCCAACATCTGGGCCGTCTGATGAAACTCCAGCTTTGCGTCGCACCCACAGGGTGTGGCGCCATTCTGGCGACACTTGAGAACGAAAACAGTCGTCCTTCTAAGCCGGTTACCTTATTATTTTTGCAGAATTCAAAAGAAAGCATGGTAAGAGAGCGGTTCTACGGCGACAGCTCAGGGAGTAGTGACGAGAAAAGTAAATGATTAGCGAAGGGCTTCTGGCAAAGAAAGGTACACACAATTTATAGACCTCTGAAAAATAAAGTGGATGGTATTTAAAGTCCTTTATGAAGTCCTATATGAGAATAAAGTGGATGGTATTTAGAGTCCCATATGAAGTTAATTCAACAAAAGTGTGACCTAAGTCCGTTTCTATTATGTACCAGTAAGACGCCTTTTGGGGACCAGAAACGAGCGAGCGCGAGTGTGAGCCCTGCGCTTGCGCTAGTGCAAGGGGTAATATCAACTGACTTGTGCACGGCACCCTACTTACCGGTCTTTTGCGGGGTGCCGAATTTGAGCGCCATTGGCCCAGGCGTTCTCAAGATGTGGATGTGGAAGCGTCCTCCTGCACGTCTTCCTGCACGTGTGCACATGCAAACTGGATCCAAACTGAGTTTTCCCGGCACACTGCTCATCGGTCGCTAAGAGTGTACCAAATTTGAGCGCAATCATTCCAGCGGCATTCTCGAGATGTAGATGCACAACTTCCAATGATGTCAGTAAGTAAAATACGAAGCCAGCATGTGTGCTCCACTGACCCCGCTGTCACGTCCCGTTTAACGTTACAATTCTTCTGCTGCTCGCAGGTTTCTGCTGTGCGACCGACCCGACCTGACCCGGGCGCCCCAGTCCTCGCCTATCACAAAGCCGACTCCGGCCAAGAAGTCGGCTCTGGACTCGTCAGTTAACGCCTCTCTGGACACTGTACAGGTGAGAAGAGCGTCAGGGGAACTAGTGTAGGAATGGGCGGATGGCCATTGGCCATCCATTGACAACATCATGAGATAAAGTTGGTTCATTTGTTTCAGTCCATCTATGTGACAACCTATAATCCCAGCTGTACCCATTTAGTATAAACCCCTCCACAGCTCAGCTGTCCGTCCCGCCCACAGAGTCTGCCGTCGCCAGTGTTTAACGAGACGGTCTCCTGCCTGCTGCGACTGGCCTGGTCGGCGGCGGCCGGCCGGCTCGCCCAGGGTACCGCAGTAGCCAACAGGGAGAAACGCTCGCCGGTCGAGTTCTTCATCAGCGAGCGGCCCAGACACAGCAGTAACGGTGAGGACGCGGGGATAATGAAGTCTTTTAGGAGGATTTTTTTTAGGGCATCTCGAATTACATGATGTACCTATGTTATTGCCGGACTCAAACGACAAGGATTTGTGAGATTTGGGGCTTTGACGTTTGTCCGTTTTTTCGTTTCGTCCGTCTTTAATCCTCCCCGTCTTTTGGCCATTGTTTAGTCATGGCCGTAATATTCGGCCTGTCCTTGACCTTGATTGCTGCGTTTTCTCTCGTCTTACCCCTCCCCCTCCCCTCTCCGCACCAGGCTCTACGACAAGCAGCGCCAGTGAGAGCGACAGCGGCGGCCTGCACGCGGGCCTGTGTGCCCAGCAGAGTGACCTCTCTGAGAACGACACGCTGGTGGCTCGGCTGGCGCTCCAGCTGATGGTCACCTGTCTGCAGAATCGACCCGAGGCGCTCGGTGGGTGACCCGGCGGCGGGGAACGGGTGGACTGTTAGTCTGCTCTAAATGCTAATACAGTAAATAGTTCCTACGTTGGTACGTTATTTGAGGTTCCTACTTAATTTAGCGATGATTTTGAGAAGGTTCCTGGCCAAAATTGTTAAGGGAAGCAACGGTTTACCGAACGTTCCGGAAGTGGTCACTGCAGTTCAGTGCAGTCCTGTATTTTGAGAGTGTATTGTGGGATGTCATGGCATCCCATTCTGTTTGCACGGTATTTAACCCCTGTCCCGTCCCCCAGGTTATCTGTACGGGCTCCCTTACGTCCGAGAATGTATCGTGGACATCCTGCTGGGTTCTCCTGAGGCGGAGGTGCGGCAGGTGATGACCGATCAGCTGTTACTGCTCAGTCAGCTGTCGGCGCCGGAGGTGTCACCGTCACCGAGAGACTTTCTCACTCAGGTCAGTGACTGGAGGTCTCGTCACACGCTAGGTCAATCATGAAAGAATTCCCATTGTAAATCAGTAACTAGGGAACTGTTCTGATCGTAACACATGACTGTCGGCGGTAAGTATTAACCCGCGCACCGACGGGGGTCTGCGCCAACTTCGCACCGACGGGAGGGGGGGGGGGCGGATGACCGCCCCCCCTGAGATCTCGAGAACGAAGCAAGATAGCGACAAGCGGTAAACGGCATCGGATACGCACGGCCAAGATCTACAATTTTTACTAAGGTCATTTTCAGGTCAGGTCAAAGATGACGTCACAGGGGTCGAAAAAGTCAAAATGGCGGCGCTAGATATGGAGAGAGTTTTTCTCGAATAACTTTCGAATTAGTCAAGATAGGACCAAACTAAGGGCATCATCGTGATCCTCTCGTCAATCCGCATCGAATGATATATATGTTGACCTCGAAAGGTCAAGGTCAAAGGTTGACCTCAGGTCACGTGACCTCGAGGTTATCATGTATGTCATTCGATGCGTCTTGACGAGCTGAACACAATGAGACCATCCACGCGTCTGTATCTTGTTCCTGTACGGAGTTATTAGCCAAAAACCTTTGGTGACCTTTGATGACGTCACATGACCTCACAGCTGCCCAACAGCAAAACAGACCTCAAGGTAGTGAAGGTTGATCGTATATGAAGTCATGTATGGTATATGGGGCCATTCCGACCCGTTTTAGTGGTAAAAACAGGGAGTTGATTTTTCCCCCATTGACTTATAATGGGGAGGTCGCGAAATTGACCTGACCTTAGGTCACCGATATCAAAATTCCGAGATATACAAATTGTAGCTACTAATGACCTTATAATATCCTGCGACTTTCAAAGGCCTCCGACATCTACTGTAGCTCTGGCACGGTGACAAAGTTGCAAAAAAGTGACTTGAGGTTGGGTCATTCAAAGTGACCTGGTGACCTGACCTTAAAAGGTAGGAGGTTCAAACTTGCACACCATGTGTAAAATTAATGAGGTTATAGTCATACCAAATTTCGCGGCGCTACGCGCCGCGGTTTTCCCGCTATTCGCGAAAAACCTCAGGGGGGCGGATATCCGCCCCCCCCCCGTCGGTGCGCGGGTTAGTCACTTCTAGCGCAGAACCATTTCTGCCGAAGTTTTAGTGTTTTCCATTTTCCGGAGCTGACCTGAATGCATGGAATCAAGCTGTCTACTTCTAACGGATCGCGAAATATGCTTCGTGTTGGCTCCAGAAGACATTTCACCAAGTTCTGTCTACCAGAATATTTCGCTGGTGCAGAATCCCCAGCTGACCTCTCGTTTCGCCCTCTATCAGGTGGTGCTGAAGACCCGGGTGCCTCTCTGGGTTCCCTCTGGCTCCTCCCGAGCCGGCAGCCAGCGCCTTCTGGCGCAGTCTGCCCAGTACTTCGCGCTGCGAGCCCACCTACTCACCGATCTCAGCAGTGAGTGGATCATGTGCTCATACTTTGGGGAATGGGTGTGTAATTATGTCAGCATTGCAGTAACTGGGGTCAGACTGTGTTACCTAGGGTACAGTTGAAAACGATGTGGTTTGCAGTGTTGAGCAACAGGCAAAGTAATGCCAAGGATTTTTATACAGTAAAAACTGTCGTTGTTACTTGTTTTTGTCATTACAACCACCGTTTTTAGCAAAATCGTATCAGCTGTTTTCCTGTATTTCACCGAGGGCATTGCAGGTTTTGTCTGCTTATAGGCTCAGTTGCTGTTTGCTCAAAGTGTTCTATCATTAGTTAATAGTCAGGTATCAGGTCTCCAAGTAACCCATCGCTATTCCTCCCCCAGTGGTGGACCAATCGCGTCTCGGTGTCAGCGCCTCCTCCATGGCCGAGGACGAGATCGGCTGGCTGCAGAACTTCAGTCCTTCGCCGAGCTACGACAGCGGCGGCACCGGCGGCTGGCCGGCCGACGACGTGCTGCTGGCTGGACATCTGGACCTGGTGCGGGCGCTGGTCACCTGCCACGGCGCCAGCAGGCTGACTGTCGGTAGGTCAGGGGAGGGTTAGGGTCAGGGAGAGGACGCTGGTCACCTGTCACGGTGCCAGCAGACTGACTGTCGGTAGGTCGGGGCGACGGGTCGGGTCAGACTAGGCGCTTGTCGGTGATGGTGCTGCGGAAAGGGTTTTCGAGGGGTATGATGAAGACTGATGGTAGATTAGCTTCACATATTGTAATTCTTTCAATCTATTCGTCTCTTCGATATAATTAAATGTCCCGATTACACCCTAAGCCTGCCAGTCTGACGTTCGCCTCTGTGCCCCCTTCGTCAGGCGGTCACCTGATTGGCACGCTGCTGGACGACTTCCTGTTCCCGGCCTCCCGGCGGCAGGGCTCCGACTGCTCGCCCGTATCACTGCCGCGCTGCCAGGGCGCCTCCTCACGCACGGCCGCCTACAGGTAGGGAGAGTCTACAACCCTGTGGCATACTGTTTGTTTTGAGGCTTGAGGTTACATGATGTTTTGCTGCAGTGAATGTCTCTCTTCGTTGTGTACTCCCGCTGTCAACTAACAATTATCCCTCCCCTGCAGACTGTTTGTTGAGCTGTGTAATGACTGCCGGGAGAACCTGGAGCTGATCTGTCTCCAGCTGGTGGAGAGACACCACACCTTCAACGGGGAACTGTCCAAGGAGTTCGACGTAAGATTACGCCCATTTTTAATTAGAGATCTCAGTACACCTTTGTGTACACAGGTCTATGTTTTATTGTTCAATAACTTCGGTTACTTGACCGATCTCTTTCTATAGTCTTTCTACATGTAGTATTTGCCATATGCACATTTGAGCGAAGCTTTAGCTTGCATCTTACTGAATTCGACACTTAATTAAGATGCGCCTATTCCGTCGCCAGTACGCGCCTCCGCTGGACGGCCGGGCCGCGTGCAACTACGTGGGCCTGCGGAACGCCGGCGCCACGTGCTACATGAACTCTGTGCTGCAGCAGCTGTACATGGTCCCCGGACTGAGGGAGGCCGTGCTCGGAGTGCAGGACGACCAAATCACCGAGGACAGGTGAGGATGAAGGAGAAGGTCACACATTTAGTTATTGGTTCTCACTTAGGACGGAATTTGGAAGGGCACCCAGATCAGACGTGAGGGCAGCAGCTGGTGGGGAGCTGGAGACAATGCCGCCTTATGACTGAAGAAGAGAGTGGGGACGATGCAATGTCGCTGATGCCATGTAGCTATAGGTGGGGATGTGGGAGCAGACCAGCAGCTGCTGGCCCGGGATCAGAGGGAATCTGAAGCCCTTTAAGACATATGCCCTCAGAGCGGGACAGTGTTCCAGGCTGCCCTCCGGACACAGCTTACTCTGTCAAGTACACACCGTGTTTTTATCATCCCCTCTAATTACCCCGTTTCCCTCTCCGTCCCCAGTGAGCTGTGTCAGGTTCAGATGGTGTTTGGCCACCTCCTGGAGCTGAAGCTGCAGTACTTCTCCCCGGAGAGATTCTGGACCGTGTTCAGACTGCGCGGTCAGCCCATCAACGTCCGAGAACAGCAGGGTATGACACGCGGCGGTCTGGTCGGCCTGAGTTGACGAGCGGTGGATGGATCGTGTGGGTCAGTACAGATGATCGTTGTCAACACTCGACGATGACTGCTGCTGATTGCATGATGCCAGGACTGCAGTCTGCCTGTCAAAGTTTAGTACGAATATCTTCGGTCCAGAAGTGTCATCAGATTATATCCAGAGTTTGACACTATAAAGTGTGTGCACTTAGGCCGCGTCGCTGACAGTTTTGTTTGCTGTAACATCTCATAGTTCACGAGACAATGATGCATTGTGATGTTGAAGGTATAGGTTTCCAAAGCTGCTTGTTTCATTTTTTGCCTCGGCGTCATACAACTTACCTCTGACTCCTTCCCGACCGCTTTCTGTGTCCCTCCTTAGACGCGTACGAGTTCTTCACGAATCTGTTGGACCAGGTGGACGAGCAGCTGCGAGCCATTGGCCGTGAACCCGTCTTCCAGCAGGTGTTTGAGGGCAAGTTCAGCGACCAGAAAATCTGCAAAGACTGCCCGCACAGGTAACAGTGAGAAGTCAGGACAGAACAGTATAACCTGAGGGATGTGATGTGAAGTGTTGTCTCACGATCAAAACAATTATGTAACGAATTGTCTCTCATTTACATATGCTAATTTCCGCTCCGTACATTCGCTTTAATAGTAGAAATTCGAATGTGTTCTTATGAATACGGGCACGACATCGTCTGCAGTGCCTATCAGTTCACTAACATTTTATACTGCACTGGGTAAAAATATGGTTCTTTTCGTCCAGGTACGAGCGTGAGGAGACATTTAACGCGCTGAACCTGGCTGTCAAGTCTGGCACACTGCAAGAGTCGCTACAACAGTTCGTGAGAGAGGAAATCATGGACGGAGACAACTCGTACTTCTGTGACAAGTGCGGCAAAAAGGTGGGCCAGCTTCAGCTGATGTTATTATGTTTTGTCCATCCTCACATTTTGGGAGAATGGATGAACCGCTGTATTGGAAATGTAGCTTATTGTTGATATTCGGTACCGTGTCAAAATTAAATAGCGAAAATTTTATTGCGATTGAATGTAATTTCATCAACTGCTTAGTTTTCGTGTTGATAGTTCAGTGTATTATGATGCTATCTCATAATAAAGTCGCTTGCCTCTCAAATCGTCCCTCCTCAGTCCTCAGTTGCTCCCAAAAAGGTTCTAATGACATCTAACCTTTGAACTGACTCTCAGCGCGAGGCCGTGAAGCGGACCCTAATCAAGTCGCTGCCGCCCGTACTGGTCATTCAGCTGAAGCGCTTCGGCTACGACTGGCTGGCCGGACACTCGATCAAGTTTGACGAGTACTTCAAGGTGCGTCCGTTTTTCGGGTGGTGGCGATCAGGGCACGCTCTAATGTTTGGCTGGTTGCGTGATGTCTCATTTATCCTATTTATGGACAGCGGCTATACGAAGTGAACTCATATTCAAGGGATTTGCCATTGATTGCACTTTGTCATATAATCTGCATGTATCGCCGCGCTCCTAACCCATGACTCCCTCCCTCCCTCCCTCCCTCAGTTTCCGTTCTCGCTCGACATGGGTCCGTACACGGAGGACGGGGTGACGGCGGCCCAGGCGGCCCCGGCGCCGCCCTCCGGCTCTGGAGACGCGCGCCGCTCCACCAGCCGACAGACGGCGCAGAAGCCGCCGCCCATGATGTACGAGTTGGTGGGAGTGGTGGTGCACAGCGGCCAGGCCAGCGCCGGACACTACTACAGCTATGTCAAGGACCGCAGGTGGGTAGCGGGATATTCATTATTCAGATCTGGGTGGTCTGTTGGCTTCAGATCTGGTGGTTGAGAGACTGAGATATTCACAGTAATTGGGAATGGGGAGGACGTTTGACGGTTGGGGGTTCAGAGTTCGGGTGGATATTGAATGCAAAGAGTCGTGTCGTGTTCGGATGAGATCCGCCAGTTTCATTTTCGAGGTGCAGCGAGGTGTGATGCAGTCGTCAGATCTTGGCGCAGATCTTGGTAGACCTCATGCTTCTCCGTATAAAAAGTATCTTTCTGTTTTATCTTTGCCAAGGTGCGTGCTTTCTGGTAACAGTCAAGTGTTACATGGCCAGCTGGTTTTGCGTGGTGATGCAGTCAACAACTAGCCGATTTTCTGACCATTCCCCGGCCGCACCTTGTGCAGGGGCTCGTCTCTGTCGAATCCGAACAAGGGCAAGTGGTACAAGTTCAACGACACCACCGTGGAGCCGGTCGAGATGACGGACGAGTTCCTCGAGCAGGAGTGCTTCGGCGGCACCTACAAGGTCAAGGTCTCAGACTCAGCAAAGTCCAAATGGGGTGAGTAAAGAATGGGCTGCTGCAGTGGCGCCGGGAGGAATTACTGGGGCGAAACTGCATATGGTTGCGGTATTCAGTGTTTACTGCTTAGTATTCAAGTGCCGCAA
The DNA here is from genome assembly GCF_019059575.1 of Amphibalanus amphitrite. Lineage (NCBI taxonomy): Eukaryota > Metazoa > Arthropoda > Thecostraca > Balanomorpha > Balanidae > Amphibalanus > Amphibalanus amphitrite. The sequence goes on along the minus strand of NW_024881694.1, from coordinate 721,264 downwards.
GCAGTTGCAGCTGTTTTTTATGTGATTTTACTATATACCTATTAGTTTTCGTGTAGCACCTATACGAGTTATCGTTGATTATGACCCGTCTCGCCACTTCACTGTCCCGTCTGTTTTTGTTGTGGGACACGCCATTTTCGTTATCTTTCCGTGCGCAATTATTTCATAACCAGCATAAGTTATCCTTTAACAGCTCAGCTGTCCCGCTTGTCTCCGTGTCTGCACATCGCGAGCTCCCTCCCCCCTCCCCGCGGATAATTTCACTCTCCCTCTCACCGCACCACGCGCCTGCCACCCAGGTCCTGCCGAGGCGCTGCCCGAGACCCGACTCCGCTACTGGAACGGCTACATGCTCTTCTACGAGCAGGTCAACGACCGGCTCAAGACGCCGCGCACGCCCAGGAAGAGCATGTCGGCCAGCAGGGTGTCGCAGCGGCAGAACAGGTGGGTGCGAGTGGGGGTGGGGATGGTGGAATGAAATGAATTGTGGTACGCATGCCAAGCGTTGGAAGAGTAACAGCAGGCGGCAGGAGCATTTCTTTGTGAACCTTAATATCAACGGTCGCTATGTGTAGAGACCATTCTAGTGTTCGTTTCATTTTGTTCAACATCCCCAAATACCGTCTGGACTGGAGTTGACTTTTCCTCCGTGTGACCCTCAGCCGGCCGATGAGCCGAAGGAACGAGGACAGTCTGTGCCAGCTGACGGAGCTGGTACAGCGGGGAGACGAGACGGAACTGTTTCCCGACCACATGCCCTCGGCAATACACCAGGTGAGCTCATACAGATAGGAGCTGACGGGACTGAACTGTTCGAAACCAGTGGAATCGGTACTGCACCTGTAGCGGGGAGAATTCAAGAACAATTTAGTCTGTTCTCTGGCCAAAAGTAAGATGACCGTCAACCATCGAGGTGCAATCTGTTGGAATCGATGTGCAACATTTTCTTTGAATGCTTCTGTCTGCTTACGACAAAATCATCTCCTTTGCTGCCTGCAGGTTGTTCGTGATACGAACCTAAAGTTTCTGCAGAACAGGGAGATCTACAGCGACGAGTACTTCACCTTCGTGTACGACCTCGTCACGTGCAATATCGTAAGTTCGCCCTACCATTTTTGCGGCCATCATACCTCAACGTCTTCCTCCGCGTTTCTGTTTCGTGCTATTTTACTTTTGCGAAATTTCTGTCATTGTTTATGTAAATGTTTGCTTGATCCACACTTGCCACCTCCCTAAAATCGACCCCAGGTTTTGATAACTGTCTCCATATTTCTCCATACCGTCCACAGAACAACCCGAACCCGTCGCTGGCGGTGCCCTCCATCAGCCTAGCAGTCAACTTCCTGCTACACACGTACCTGCGCTCTCGGCGCCGCTCTGCACGTGATACAGTGCGGTGGCTGACCACGGTCCGGGAGCTGGCCGACCGACAGCCCGCCGCCGCCGCCTGGATGCTGCGCTTCCTGGCCGGAGACGAGGGGCAGAAAAACTTCCGGTGAGGCCGACAGTGGGGAGAGTAGGGTGGGGTTGGTGTGTGGGCAAACGGACGGGGCATTGTAGTGGGATGCGGGACTTATGGTTTATAAATTTAATGTGGATGATGTAGTGATGCTTCGCTTTGAATATCACTCATCGATACATTGCAGCTGATCTTAGCGAGCTTGTTTAGGGTTTTTCTGACTTCTAGCAAATGCAGACTGTTTTTTCCGTTTTCATAGTAATTTAGGGATCTCGCCTGCTGCCTCACAGGTGTCTGAGTATCCCCTCTAATTTGGCAGGCCGTACCTGTTGGTGTGCGACAACTCGTCCGTGCGCTCCGACTTCACTCAGCTGATCATGATCGCGCTGAAGGCGCACGGCTACCACGGCGGAACGGCGGTGAGTACCGAATACCGACCGACGCGGGTGGTGGGCTTCAACATATGACGGTATCGACTCGCAGCTTGATCTACATATTACTGGTAGTCCTCGGAGGTGCCTTCACTCAGTGCTCTCGCTAAATGACCTTTTCTAACAGACGTGCTCTGTACTGAATGTATAGTTATACCATGTGCTGTCCATGTATTATGTGGCTGGCCTGCCGCCAGGGGCGATGTCGGCCGAATGCGTGCCCAATATCTTCACTCTTCAGTACTCGCTCCTGAGTCCTTTTCATTTTACATCCACGACTTTTAGCTGACATCCCTTTTCCACCCCGTCCACAGGAGGACAGGGACGTTCGGGAGCTCCTCAGCGCTCTGGTGGAGAAACACTTCCCCGACAGTATACGCACGTGCTCGCAGTACTTCTCCCTGCTGCTAGAGTACGCCAACATGGTACGGGACGCCAGGACGGTTCGAATGGGCTGGGAGGATATTGTGGGCTGTTTGATTTGGGGTTGGGTAATAGTTGTTAGCGCTGGTTGTGTTGTTGTTGCTGTTTTTCTTGTTTTAGGGGACATCTTAGCTACGAAATGTCGAAGCTAAAATGTCTTCTGATGCTTCGCAGCATCATATTTATGAGATGTCCTGTATGACCGAGAGTAGAAGTGGTAGGACCAGTATAACGCCTTTTGGGGCGACTAAAGGAGCGAGCGAGAGGGTGAGCCTTGCACGTGCGAAATTTCGACGAGGTACCTCCAGCTGACTTGTGCACGGCACCCTACTAACCGGTCTCTAGCGATGTGCCAAATTTGAGCACAATCGGCCCAGCCGTTCTCGAGATCTGGAAGCGGCACCCTGCACGTGCGCACGTGCAAAATGGGTCCCAACTGAGTTTTGCACGGCACCCTACTAACCGGTCCCTAACCATGTGCCAAATTTGAGCGCCATCGGTCCAGCCGTTCTCGAGATCTGGAATCGACCCCTGCACGTGCGCACGTGCAGCAGCACCCCAACTCTGGCACATGGATATGCATTGCCTAGTGGGTGCCTACCTACATGCCAACTTTCAGCGCAATCGGCCAAGTAGTTACCGAGATATTGCAACAATTACAAAAGTGACACCTCTTAGTTTTGCACGTGGCACGTGCATAAGGGGTCACCCACATGCATCGGCAATAGTCCAATACTTGGTAGAAGGAATGAAGCTACCCTACAAAAATTACCGCATGTAAATCGGTCAAGTGGTTGCTGAGATATAAGCGTCGCAGAATCGTGACCACGGCCGGCCGGCCGCTCATACTCAGAAATTTCCGTTAATCTAAGGAAAGACTACGCTCGCTTCGCTCGCTCCGTAATTAATTTTTTTGCGCATCTCTGCGCCTCTGACCCGCCTCCATGTCTGTCTTTGTCACAGGGCTCGGCGCAGTGCGACCACCTGCTGTCGCTGGACCTGTTCCCGCGCCTGGTCTCGTTCCTGCTCGGCCCGGCCGGCGCCGCGCCCCGCTGGACCGTCTCGCAGACCCGGCAGCTGGGCGACCTGCACTCCCTGCTGGCTCGGCTGGTGCTCGCCCGACTCCCGGCGCCGCTGCCGGTGGACCCGTCCTCGCCGCTGTCCTCCCTGCCCTCCTCGCCGCTGTCCTCTGAGGACCCCGCCGCCGAGCGGCCGGCCACGCCGCTCCCCCCTCGCGTCGACGCGGCCTCGGCCGCCGTGGAGACGCCCGAGGGCCTGCTGTACGGCCCGCGGGCCGACGACTATGTGCGTGAAGTGCTCACGGCGCTCAGAGACACCAGCTGGAGACCGGAGCTGGTGGTGCGGCTCCTGGTGACCGCCAGTCGGGAGCAGCGCCGCTTCAGCGAGCGGCTCGTCACTGCCATCATGGTGAGTGACGGGGGAGGAGAGAGGGACGGGGACTTAAGTAATGGTTGGATGGCGTTCAAAGGATTGAGTGGGGGGGGGGGGGGGTACTGAAAAGGTTCGTTCAGCATTTCATTTGAGACTTTTAGTGACAGCCGGACCAGGGACCTTTCTGCTCTCTAATTAATATTGTCTAGTTTCTTTTTATTTTTCTCGAGTGTTGCTCGCGCTCGCCATTCATTCGTAGAACCTGACTAGCGTCTTCACGAGCACATTTTAGACATAGTAGTAGGAAGTTGGACGTTGCGATGCCAGTCCTGATTGGGCCTCACCTGTAAAGAACGGGTTTCGGTTCTCACCTGGCACTCCGGTCCTGTGGCGCAATGGATAACGCGTCTGACTACGGATCAGAAGATTCCAGGTTCGAATCCTGGCAGGATCGTACCTTTGAAGTGGGGTGTCATGTTACAGGGGTGTTTTCCCCGCAAGTTTTAAATTTTCAGTCGAAGATTTGATTGAAGGTATGCGACCCTTGTATATTTCCTTCAAAAAAGAATGCTGATAATTGCTGATAATTTCTCTGAAACACTCCGTACACCTGTACCGTTTTCGGTGCCGGCCGCGTGCAGTTCCCACACCACCGCTTTGCCTGCCGTTTCAGCGGAGTTTCGGCTCCATTCCGTGTAACGAGCTGCGCCACCTGAGTCTGACACTGGGCGAGCTGGTCTCACTGGAGGACAGCTGTCAGAGGCAGCGGCTCGATATCATACTGGAGGGAGTTCCCGCCCAGGAGCCGGCAGAGCCCGTCGAGGGCATGCTGGGTAAGTGTGGAAGGCGGTACGGAGCTTGGAGAAGGGACGGAGTGGGATATGCTGGTCTTATGCTGTGGGGTCCGGATATCGAAATGTACGTTTAGAAAGATAGTTTGTAAGTTTTATTTTACAACAAAATTTGATTGATCGAGCGTGTATGTCATTTTACTTCGAATATGCCGACCGACCTATCCGTTTTAACATTTTTGGCGATTATGACTTTTGGACAAAGCAAGCGCGAGCGGTTATCATTTTGGCACATTTGGCCTTGGACCTTCCGGACAATGGACGTTGTGATACTTGGTTTAAATGAACAAAAAACGGACATTGAACCTCGGAGGATCTAGAGAGACGATTTTGCTTTCGTCGGGGACTAATTAGTGTGCACATTATGTGACATCTACAAAAAGAAGATATGAGGATACTGGCTAGCATTTACTTGAAGAAATTTAGAGTCCTTAATCACTTAATTAAAAAAGGTGGCTTGAGCCTTAAAATGTAATTGCTAATGCCGACAAATCCATCGCTCTTTTCACAATTACGCCCGTGGCTCAGCTCTCTTACCCCTCCCACAGGTATGATCCGTCTGACGTCCGGCGCCAACTCGCGGCGCGCCTACCAGTGTATCAAGTTCCTGGTGTCCGCGGCGGCGCGCAGCGGCGGCCTGAAGGCCCGCCTCCTATCAGCCACCGAGCGCTGGCTCTGGGCCATCCAGTGGTTGCGCAGTCAGATGACCGAGCTGGGAGAGCTCTGGGACGCGCCCGACTCGGCCGCAGCCGACAGCAATGACGACTCGAGTGGCAGGATGTTCCGACGTACCACCAGCGCCCAGGTGCGTGGGGCGGGCTGGACGGCAGGGTGCAGGATGCTCCGACGTACCACCAGCGCTTGGTGCGTGGGGCGGGGGGGGGAGGGGCAGGATGTTCCGACGTACAGGTCTCGCGGGTTTTAGCGGTAGGTGGCTCGGCGACCGGGAGGGCAACCAGTTCCGCCTCTGTATCGGTGACCATTTGCTCCGCCCAGTTACTCGCGAGTGCGTACTACGACACATAGTAAAGTGGGGAGGGGAGGGTTAGAGTGGCAGCCTGCGTTGAGGCTAGAACCGGTTTCTGTCGTCTGGGCTGGCGACACGGCATGCGGTCAGGGGACGGGGAAAGGTCAGAGGTCACTCACAATGTGCAGTACCGCGTCCTGTCCTCTCTGCGTGCTGACCAGCGCACGACCTCGGCCGTGCGTTGGCCAATCGGCATTGAACGGTCAAGGCCACCAGTAGCCAGCGGGCGGGGTGAGCCGACAGCGTGCCGATCCATAGTCGTCCAAAGTTTTAGCCGCTTACCATGGAGGCCGGGAGACGACTGTAATGCTATTGCCTATTTCATGGGAACAGTTCTGTCATTTAACCGTGACCTGCTGAGACTGGAGGTCGTTTCACACCAAAGTTTTGTTTTCTGCTGCACTATATTTTGAAAACTTTGTCACAAAACTGACCAAGAAATAGTTATGTTGTATGAATGAAATTACATCACTTTCAAAAAGAAACTAGGCGTAAACGTTTGAGTCTGCACATCACTGTTATCTGTTGTTTTTTCGGTTATTATTAGAACAAAAACAATGTGAGCCGCTACAAAAGCAAAAAATAAAATGGAATATTCCATAACTCGCACCCATATTGGTGTTCTCGCAGGCGTTAACGTATGGGCGGGGTGGATCAGACCTCACAGTTGATCGGCTTCTGATCAAACTAGAGCTTCATGAAAAGAAGGAACATGTTGCACGTGACGAGAGGAAGCCGATGATACCCAATTTTTTAATCATACGTCAATCGATAACCATAGGTCATACGTTGACCTTCCAAGTCAGGTTAATTACCCAAAAGTCGGAAGGATCGATCGAGACCTGCCTAGAAGAGCGTGTTGTGAGCTTTTATGGTGCTTTCGGTATGAGAGAGAGAGAGAGAGAGAGAGATAGAGGGAGGGAGGGAGAGAGAGAGAGAGAGAGAGAGAGAGAGAGAGAGAGAGAGAGAGAGAGAGAGAGAGAGAGAGAGAGAGAGAGAGAGAGAGAGAGAGAGAGAGAGAGAGAGAGAGAGAGAGAGAGAGAGAGAGAGAGAGAGAGAGAGAGAGAGAGAGAGAGAGAGAGAGAGAGAGAGAGAGAGAGAGAGAGAGAGAGAGAGAGAGAGAGAGAGAGAGAGAGAGAGAGAGAGAGAGAGAGAGAGAGAGAGAGAGAGAGAGAGAGAGAGAGAGAGAGAGAGAGAGAGAGAGAGAGAGAGAGAGAGAGAGAGAGAGAGAGAGAGAGAGAGAGAGAGAGAGAGAGAGAGAGAGAGAGAGAGAGAGAGAGAGAGAGAGAGAGAGAGAGAGAGAGAGAGAGAGAGAGAGAGAGAGAGAGAGAGAGAGAGAGAGAGAGAGAGAGAGAGAGAGAGAGAGAGAGAGAGAGAGAGAGAGAGAGAGAGAGAGAGAGAGAGAGAGAGAGAGAGAGAGAGAGAGAGAGGAGAGAGAGAGAGAGAGAGAGAGAGAGAGAGAGAGAGAGAGAGAGAGAGAGAGAGAGAGAGAGAGAGAGAGAGAGAGAGAGAGAGAGAGAGAGAGAGAGAGAGAGAGAGAGAGAGAGAGAGAGAGAGAGAGAGAGAGAGAGAGAGAGAGAGAGAGAGAGAGAGAGAGAGAGAGAGAGAGAGAGATAAATTAGCCTTCTTAGAAAACGGTCGGTATATGTATTTATGCGACAATACACGAAACTAAAATGAATCTTAATCCTTCTCACAGCTAGCCTGTTCAACGTATTTCCATTTCTATCGCTAATGACCTCGCCTTTAGGCCATGTGACCCGGCAGCTAAACTGCGGATATTCTGGGGGCGTGGAAACCTTGACGATTGACTGTGCCGCAATGTCACCCCGTGGTTATAAACCTGGCTAGATCGGCTCCATGCGCTCAGCAGATCGGCAAATTTGTAGTTAAAGGGACCCTCCCACCTTCAAAAAAGTTAATGAATTGGCATGAAAGTGATGTCGCTCGGTTCAGAAAGAGCAAAAACGAATACCTACCAAATTTCATCGAAAAATATTCACCGGTTTTCAAGATATTATACTTTTACTTTTGTTTACTTTTTGGGATCTCCGCTGCTCCTAGCGACTTTATTTGAAAGTGCGGCATTTGTTGCGCGCAAAGCAGCATATACCACCGCGTGCTACAAAACGTTTTAGTCAAACATTTAACGGACGTTCGAAAGCCTGATGACGTCATCAGATTCCCGTAATGGTTAAGAGATAGGGACCACGCTGGTCCCACCCTGCAAGTAAAGGGAAGAAATTTCTTGAACACCATAAAGCTGCGGGGGTTGCGACCAGGATAAATGGTGGTTTCTGAGCCTGGCCGCAAACTTGGCTGTCTCAACTCAAAACTAATGTTAAGGTGGGAGGGTCCCTTTTAAACAGTCCTGAAGGCACCGGCCAAGTAAGCCACAGGGGACCAAACATTATTTCACATGTTAGGACGTTTCTAATTTCACGAGTCTAGAAATGAGCGGTTAACCCACGAGCCGCTGGGAGGGGGGGGGGGCATAAAGTTGCTCCCCCCTTTACGTTTTGTGGAATATCTCCGAAACCTGATGACTGATGAGTTACGAACGTGAAACTTAGCAAAACTTGGCGTGTCATTTCACATGGGATTGACACCAAATTGGAACACAACCTCGGTTATAGGTATTCAGGAAGATGTGTGCAAAGTTTCTCTTCTCATCTCTTCATTTTGCGACGATATCGTCGCAGAAGTAAAAGGGGGCAACTGTTGCCCCCCTCCCCCCCAGCGGCCGGCGGGTGGCGCGGAGGCCCAGCGGCCGCCGGGGTAATGAGACCTGACACGCCGAATATCCATTCTGGCCTAAACATAATGGGCTCTAAAAAGTGGTCACAGACCAATGACCATTTTGGTCAGGGTCATTAAATTTTCAGGGTAGGTGTAAAATATCAAATTGCGGATGGCCTGAACTTATCCTGACTCCTGACCGCATGGATATCTATTTACTTATGGTAAAAAAATAACTTACGGCACTGAAAGCTTCGCAGCTATCCGCCACTTTCTACTACGCCAGTTATTCAGGAAAAACTGAGGAGAGGGGTTTATTTTATCACCCCTAGTAAGAGGTAGGGTTTGAATTCCATTAAAAGTAAACGGTAACATCGAAAATAGCATTTCTTTTATATTTCTAAAAATATGGTGGGTTCTTTCGTAATGCTAATAAATGTTTATTAGGTAAAAATAATTTAAGCTGACCATGGCACGACATTTCCAATCTATTTTAAACCTAAACCACCATCCCGTTCGTTCTAGCCCCTCCTGCCTGCCGTCCCCCCCCCCCCCACACCACCACACCGGCTGAGTAACAAGGCTGAGGCGAGCGCCTCCCCTTCATGTGCGCCAAATAGCGCCGGGCTCTCGTGACCTCTGGCCTCACCGCCCGAGGGCTCGGCCGCTGTCCAAGGACGCCCTGCGCGGCGGGCCGCAGTGATAGCCTCTGCCGAGTCCCGTCTCTATCCACCGTTCACCACGCGCTGGATTCATTCATGCCTCTATGTTTCAGCGTCCTACTCGTTGGGTGGCACCACTGTAGTCATAGGCGACTGCAGGGAAGCCGCGGTCAGAATGCCCCAAACGGCAGATTTTGAGGTTTTCTGTAAATTTCTCCGAAACTAGCCGGCATACGATCAAACCTTTTTCCATGATCATGGTAGGGAGCTATACGAATAAATCGGTCACATCTTTAAGCCTACAAAGCTGAAGACGAAAAAGATATAGCCGGAAAGGCAAAACCTACCCTTAAAACCCGCGAGACCTGTACCACCAGCGCTCAGGTGCGTCGGGTAGGGGCGGAGCTGGGGGGAGGGGGAGGATGTCGACGTACCACCAGCGCTCAGGTGCGTGGGGCGGGGGGGGGGGAGGGGCAGGATGTTCCGACGTACCACCAGCGCTCAGGTGCGTCGGGTAGGGGCGGAGCTGGGGGGGGGGGGAGGATATTCCGACGTACCACCAGCGCTCAGGTGCTTGGGAGAGGGGTGGAGCTGGGGGGGGGGAGAGATGTGCCGACGTACCACCAGCGCTCAGGTGCGTGGGGGAGCGGCTGAGCTGGGGGGAGGGAGGGGGATGGACAGGGCCATAAGAGCACTTGAAGAGCTGAGTTCTTGGATGACTGGGAAGACAGGATGGCGTATCAGGATGTGGTGAGATTTGAGGATGAAATTAGCCGGATTTCTTCTACAATTTTGTGTCATGCCAAGCTTCTAGATAATTTCAATCTAGAAATAGCGGATAATTAATTTCGTCTTTTGTTGGAAGCAAGCTCTTTCGGCCAGAAAAGGCTATTGCATTGCTATGGGGATAGGTTATAGACATTGGGCTGTCCGGACCACCGACGGTGCGCCGCAGCGGCAGAAAACTGTCCCGGTGGAATGTGAATGCCCCGATGGGACAGCCCTCGTTGCCGCTCAAACGGTCACTTCGAAGAGGATTTGTCCCCACCACGGTTGTCTGGTGGGGATGACAGCCAGCCAGGACAAAGGAATAATAGGGGGGGGGGGGGTGCGAATAGGTTGGTCCTGAACAAGGCAAGGACGGATGGCTGATTTTCTGGAAGTTGGTTTTCAACGCCACGGAGTATGTACACATTTCCCCTCTCCTCCCCTTTTTATTGCACTGTCAAGCCCATTTAAAGGCTGCCAATTTGCTTTGCCATCTCTGTCTATGTTACCGTCCTGACTGCCCCTCATGTTACAGATGACCCTGGACGAGTGCTCGCGGCTCTTCACCGTCGAGGATGCCGAGATGGAGATCGTCTCTGGCGGCGGGGACGTCAACTAGAGCTTCTCCCACCGACCGGTTGAGGCGTCAGCTGCTCTCTCGATCACTGCCGTCGCGGCCTTCTGGTCCGGCCGACCGTGACGGTATGGCTGGCTGGTGGCTGAGAACGCGTGTGCCTTGCTGCTCGGGTACTGGTGTGGCGCTGCAATCAGGTCATGTCAGGTCGGGCTGGAAGGCTAGCTGTAGTCTGGCGATTTATGGTGTGCTGCCAGGTCAGGTCCAGGTTTCGTTCAAACAGTTGATGTCTGATGCATGTGCGAAGGTGCTGTGGTGAGGGCTGAGTCAGAAAGGCTGGTGTTTGCTACAGAAGCTGGTGATTGTTACGGCGGTGTCTCTTATGGATGTGGGCTGGGTGATGAGACTGCACATATCAGTAGGAACGGCCCTGCCTAGCCGGGCCAAGTCACTGGCTGAGAGTCTTCGTCAAGCAATCGTACACGGCGCGAGAGTGATTGTGATCGGAACGATGCACGTTAAGTTTCACGTCAGGTGGGATGCTATAGGTGGCGCCCTCGTCGACTCAGTATAGGTGGCGCCAGTATCGCGGCGGAGCCCGTTCCTACCTCTGCCGCCATATTGTTCGATACGCACCTCGCAGGGCGAGTATCCCTCCCACTCATTGGGTTTTAGCGACGGACTTGACACGTTCATAGTTAGTCGGAGCCTTCGAATCCGAGACACGTTTTCTACAAACTGCGGTACAACAGTGGTGCCATGTTTTGATGGAGTCTGAAGCCTGTTGTTTGTTGATGATAGCCCGCTCGCCGCGACCATTAGAAGGCGGGAAAAATGGCGGCCGTTTGGCGCAAAGTTTGTATGTACTGTTGCGGATCGATACGAAAGTGAGCGGACATTTTGTGCTACGCTGACACGAATACATTGTTACTTGTATCATTTGATTCAGTTTTTTTTACGAGATTCGGCTCGCGACACGCACCTTGACGGATTTCCGGTACCTATATTTTGAACCCATAAGACTATTTTATTTACTTTTGAGACTTGTGTTATAATCTAGAGACCGTGGAAAATATGACAATTCTGCTGGAATTATTTCAATGCTTACCTTTCCTCAGCGGTTTGGCTTTAAACGTTTGCGGCAGTGTGGACCGCGCGGGTAGCGGCCAGATGACTGGCCACCATCGTTGCTACACCGATATAGGTATGTACGGGGACCCGCAGTGGCTACTGTACAGCGACCCTGAGTAAATTATCCCAACACCCTCACAGTGAACAATGATAAGCTGTTAGAGGGCACGCACAGAAAACCTCAGCTGCTCTTGTACAGGGACCGGCAGTCGATATCAATGTCATCGGTTGTTACTGGACAGGACAGACGGTTAGACTTGGGGTTCGTGTACAGTAGCAACTGCCTCCCGTACCGTACCACGGCTGGCTGAGCGCGGCGATTGCTCTCTTGTAGGTGAGTAGATGCAGACGGTTTTCGTCACTTTTCGCTTGCATGTTATCCGTAGCGTAAAAGCTCTTCTCTCAGCGGCGGGTAAGCAAAATACCTATACAACAGTCATGCGATTGCCTCTAATGGTATGGCTTTATCAATGCTCTTCATGCATAGTCGATCAGTTCCTGAATTATATGTTTGGCCATGCCTATCTGACTCGCCCCATTTTTCAGGACGATTTATATTTAATGATTCCAAGTCATGATGGCGTTTGGTGCCGTCACGCGGGTGGAGAATTGTGCTGGACTGGGGGTGCTCGAGCTCTCCCAATTCCACGCCGGCTTGGCTTTGGAGCCGCGGCCGGGCGGCGCGGGTCAAGGTCACCGCTAGGCGGCGGCGGATTTGCTGCGCCCGAGCACCCCCAGCTGGTCACAATTCTCCACCTGTGGGCCGTTATAAACGGCTTCATTCCTTAAAACTGGCGCTGCTTCAATGCGATTACGTAACACAATCAGGTGAGTCATTGTATGAAATGATCGACAAGTCGGATATGGATAATGGAATACGACATGCTGTGGGCTGTTATCTTTCATTGCGACTTACGATGGTGGATAATTGAAAACGATTTGTTGTACCTTTGTCTATCACTGCCTGTCTCTACATTTCTTATCATACAGTTCGTTTTAACTTTTTTGAATGACAAGCGTGTAATCATTCTTCAACCTACCTAAATCAACCGGGGCTTTATAACGGTTGGGCGCGGAGGCCGCCACCTTTTCGCGTGCACGGCCGCTGGCGTGGTCCCATTTTATGGCGACATTTACATATGCGGTTGCCCCGGGGCTGGACGGGAGCGACCGGAGTGCCCCATCGGCGAGCGAGGGGCGTCCTTCCGGCCCGTCCGGTGGCCGATGCATTTCGGAATTAAACGCATTAGCCACCACTCGGCCCGATGGCTTTTTATCACGCTGCGATAATTATCTACATTTGTAGGGCCGTAAATTCATATGTGTTACATGTGGCATCTAATTGACGGAAATTCAGTGCCGGCTGGACAGGCGAGGTCGCGCCGTAAAAACTGTCGTAAATTGTTAATGGTCTGGGTGACTGGGTCCGCTGTTCGGTGGTCAGAGTCAGAATGGGTGACCGGTCGGTGCCCTGGTCACACTCGGAGAGGTAACCGGTTCTGGGGAGCTGACTCGCGGGCGGGGCGACACCGAACTCGGGCGCGAGATTATCAATGACATTCCGGGAATGTTTTGGCCTCAGCTCCGGCGAACTAGGTTGGTCGTTGTGATATAAAAACATGAAGCACTGATATGGGGTTAATTCTTAAAGGGACCCTCCCACCTTAACATTAGATTTGAGTTGAGATAGCCAAAATGGGGTCCCTGGCTCACAATTACCGGTTTCGGCACTCGCAACATCGAGAAATGCCTTAAATCGGAAATATTGAATTTCAAAATTGCAGCATTTTGATTCAGAGGGGCTAATGCTTAGGTATACCCCTCTGAATGTGTGACGTCAGCGCAAATATCTAACGATTTTTAAATGTTTGACTAAAACGTTTTGTAGCACGCGGTGGTATATGCTATTTGCGCGCAACATCTGCCGCAAACGCCGCACTTCTAAAATAAAGTCGCTAGAAACAGCGGAGGTCCCAAAAAAAGTAAACAAAAGTAAAAGTCTAATATCTTGAAAACCGGTGAATATTTTTCGGTGAAATGTGGTAGATATTCGTTTTCGCTCTTTCTGAACCGAGCGACATCACTTTCATGCCAATTCATAAACTTTCTTGAAGGTGGGAGGGTCCCTTTAAGAAAAACAATATTTACTTCTGAGTTTGCCTAAGAGATGCACGCGCATATCGAAGTGGTTACTCCGAATGAGGCTTGTGCGCAGTGCAAGTGCACTCTTCTTTGAGGCAAAAAATCAATGTCCAGCCTACATAACCTCGGGAATGCCTTGGAGTCTTGCCGTTGTCATGCATTCGCAATGGTGTCTTCGTCCCAACATACAGGCACAACGGTGAGAGCTCGAGCTGGAGCGAGTTGCCTCGGACACGGCCCAAAGCTACATGTTAGGTACTGCTGTCGGGCCGATGTGATTTTCATAAGCGTCTTTTTGTCCAGGCGTCGATGTAGTTGTGTGCGCTATGAAGTACGTCTCACTTGCATGTCATGTAAAGGGTGACATAACATAAAACACGACGCTGAGGAGGAGCAAATGACCTCGGCTTTATTACAATTAAATGGTGTTATAATAATAGCCAGGCACCCAGTTTTAAAAATGAAACAAGTGCACGGCTTAGAGCAAAGATAAAAGAGATGGCAGGCAAAATAATTTATGCGAAGAAAACCAAGGAAGAAAATGGAATGCCTACGAACTACAATTGTACAAATCCGCCAGCCGACTGATTCCATAGCAGTTACCTGCTTTTCTTCCACAAATAATTAAGTAACCTATTTGTATCATAATTGCAATATAACTTAACCCTCGCCAGGCGAGGGCCTTTTCCATAAGTCGACCATAACACGGACGGCGAGGGGGAGGGTTGGTACGAACCCCCCCCCTCGCGATTGGCTCCTATGGCACTTAGAAACGCCAAATTTACAGGGTAGGTGGGTCCATAGAAGATCTCACCCCTGTGAAAGTTTGGTGACTCTAAGTCAATATTTAGGGGGGTTTTGGGGGTATGAGTGCAACAATTTTGCTAAAATGTCAGTTTTTCACTTATAACTTTTTACCTAGTAAAGATAGAGCAAAATTAAAAGCACCAGTGAACTCAGGACGTCCGTGCGCATCGAATGATATATTTTGTTACCAATTTGAATGATTTCTGGAATTCAGTTGCCGCTAAGCTAGTCCAATTTTCCCCTGACCTTGTACCGGATTTTGTGACCTGGTGACCTGACCTGAAAAGACTGGGCCTTCAAATTTTCAGGAAAGGTGCGAAAATGTTGACCCAGAGGGTATGCCAAATTTGGCGTCGCTACGCGCCGCCGTTCTTACGTTATTTGCGAAAAACCTTAGGGGGGGGTGCATCAATCCCCCCCGGGGGTTAACCCGCGCGGGGCTGGGGGGTAAATTTTACCCCTCCTCGCGAATTTTTGCGATATCTCAAAAACGGCGGCGCGCAGCGCCGCCAAACTTTCAGTACCTTTTCTTACATCAATTTGACATGTTCCCTGAAAATTTGAGCGAAATCCGTCGGAAAATTTTTGAGAAATTGACGTTTTAGTGACGTCATGTTCGCCATTTTCGCCTCAAAAACGGCAAAAGTTCAAACGCCGCTAACATCTTCATTTTTAAAGGAATCAAGACGTAACAAAAAAGGTTATACGTAATTTTACTTTGTCTATCAAATGGCTATCTCGGTTTTTTGAAAATTTTGGATTTTGGCCTAAATTTTTTTTTCAAAAAAACTGACTTTTTTGGGAAAATCATTATAAAATCCAAACTTTTGAGTCTATCGAAAAAACCGGAATATATGTCAGAGAAGTGGTCTATGTGCACCTACATACCAAATTTTAGAAGAATCGGTTCAAAAATGTGGGAGTTATTCAAAATTTTATGACGTCACGACACACAAATTTCTTGAAAAATGACTTTTTTGGAAGTTCTAGACCTCGTACGGAAACAAAAATAGCACCATTCGATTCGCCGTGAAAAACTGCATCAGATAGACACCTTTTTAGGCCTTAACAACCAACTTCAAAATTTGACCTCACTTGACCTGACCTTGACCTGACCTCGACCTGAAATTCATCCAGAGGTGGTCCATATCACTTATTGAGTGTGCCTATTGAATTCTATGAGTAAAATGACCCATAAAACATGTGTCGCACATGCCCTTTTCTATATTTTGTTTTTTGGTGACCTGACCTGACCTGACCTGACCTTGACCTTGACCTCTGAATGATATTGTATGCAGCGAATATTGTCTTGGTAGCCTAAGAACACGTTTTGGGCGATCAGTCTCAGTCCATGACTCCATTCTTCGGCAACTACGGTGCAAGGCCCATACTGTAGAAACTTGCAATTTGTACCCTTGACCTGACCTTGACCTTGACCTCAAACTTTAAATTAAGTACATGTTTTTAGTAGTTCGTGATGAGAGCTTTCGATTGGCGTTTGTATTTTCCAAATCGGACCATTAGTTCGGGAGATAACAGGGGGGGGGGGGTAAAATTTACCCCCCCCCCCCAGCCCCGCGCGTTCGGCTGGAGACCCCAGCCCCGCGCGGGTTAATCGCAGTAATAACGCAATGATAGCGTAAAATTAGCAATAATTTATAGACGCACTGCTTCTCTGGCAATCGCACACCCCGCCGTGCTGCGGTTTAGTTCTCACAATCGGGTGGTAACTGTAACACAGGATTTATTAAACTTGTACCGTCCCAGGTAATCGTTCTGACGGCGTGTGCCGCTGACGGGCGTCGCTCTGCGATGCAGCGGGTAGCGACCTGCAAAAGTCACGACAGTGCAACCACGGTTAATAATAAATACCAATAACTAGGTCACGATAGCAACATTTCATAGCACCAAAATACAAAAGAAGTTCAAGCGTCAGCTGTAGTTAGGTACGCACTCGTAGCATTGATCGCCGGTGAAATACACACACATGCACACAATTCACAAATACACACACAATCGACTACTATGAATCGTGTCCTGTCGACGCGTCGTCCTCATTGCTCACCCCTCAGCCATGCGCAACTCGTGTTCCAAATGCTCGAGAGAGCCCCTCGATTCAATTACCAGTAGACCACAAAACCGTGAACAGCCTAAAACAAAATGGAGGCCGGTGCGCAGCGAGCCGCGACTGATCGGATATTACCGACCTTTTGTCGCTCGGCTTTTGTCGCTGTGGCAGCCGTATCGGGGAGCATCGGAAGGCTGACCGGGGTCCCGGCCGGTACACCGGCTCTGTCAGGCCGGCAAGAACGGGTTCGGTGCGACTCTGAATGACGATAGAGACGTCTGATAGGCATTGACGCGTGTAGCTGTTAGCATCATTAGCGTGAGATCCGACCGCCCCACACGGCGCGGGGGGGGGGGGGAGACCGATCGTGAACAAACACGACCAATGTCCAATGCTGATCGACGTTTATGTCCAGGAAAATAGCTGACCTGATGTCAATCGGTTTCTCAGTCAACCTGAATTGTGTACTGTGAATGATTAACTGGAAGTGCGAACGCAGTCGGAATAGTAGGTATGCAACGCGACAACGCCACGGCGAATGTCTGTCTACCGAGTACCGATAGGTATAATAAGTTCAAAGCGCTGTTAAGCTGTCCTCTTTTTTATTCTTATTTTATACATTTTGAAATTTTTTCTTGTGGAAATGTGACAATGCAATTCGCTGAAGTGGTGACCACGAAACTGTCCGATAAAGCCGAGCTATTTTTATTTTCTTTTATATAGATAATTAAATAAAGCCAATAGTTAATCACATTTTAATCCATTTATGCGTTATTTCTATGAAAGTCGCACATTGGAACGAGCTGTTTCAAGTCACTTTGAAATAGGTGTTAGCTACGTCACCGCGTAGGTATTGCTCCGTGTCGGACGCCCCCTCTCGATTTGAATCTCTCCTCTGAGCGCGTGCGAACGGTTAGTGGCTGGGCCAGGTGGCGGCGTCCGGGTGGAATCACACCTCGCAGGGAATGCGTGATCCGCCCCCCCCCCCTGCAGCTGACGGGGGGGGGGGCCGCCAGGTGGGTGGGTGGGGCCTCCGATCCAATCACCGACTGCACGAGCGCTGATGGTGTGCAATGATCACAGGGGCGGCGCCAGCGGGGTTCGGAGGGGGGTATCATACATACGTCTGTGTCCGTCCGTTTTACTTTGAAGCACATTATTAAGTCACAGTTTTCTTATTCAAAAAGGATCCTCCCTTGCAGGTATGTGTTACATGAATGGTATGTAGTTTATTTTCGATTCTGTTTGTTGGTGAAGGGTCTGAAATTATTGAGCTGAAATTAAAATGTTTTGGGTTTTAATTGAAGACCACAATGTGTCTGATATATTTTATTCTTCATCCCTTTATTTACCCATTCAGAATATACCAGTATAAACCACACGAGCTGGTATTGCCTGCTGTTTCGTCTTTTGTCATCCACGTCTTATTGTATTACCCAGCCATCTCTCCCCTCTATGGCTCGACGTGTAACAGGTAAGCACCTAATCTGCTGACTCGTTCGCCCCGCCGCTGTCTCCGCCGATTGACTGTCCCCGCAGCTGTCGGCGCGGCGCGCTGTCGCCGTCGGCGGCGGTTGCGGCGCACTTGTCACGTCGGCGCCGACGTGTGCCATTTGTCGTCAGCGACGCGGCGCGACTGTCGCCGGAGAGGCGCGCACGCCGCGGTTACCCGCCCGCCAGATTGGCGCGGCACTCAACAGCCGGCCACTTGGACGCGGCCAAGATGGCTGCCATCGATCCCGACACGCGCGACAATCGATGGCGCAGCGGCGACAATCGATGGCGCAGCGCCACTCAATGGGCGAGCGGCGGCGCGGCGCGGCTGAATTGGGTCCGGAGCGTGGCATTGTTAGAGCCGGGAGGGGAGGGACGCGGTGATGACGGCTGGTCAGGATGCCAACAAAATGGACTGACACGGGCGCACTAACTAACTATGTACTCGTAAGCGACAATTTAGTTTTTCATGCAGAGTCATTTACACATGTATAAACGGATTGGACTCAAAGTTCTCCTAACCCAAACTAGCGCTTTGGGTTGTGCCGTGTTAAAGAAGACTTACGAGTGAGTCTTGCGGGCGGTAATTTTTCATTATTAGCCGTTAGCACTTTATCCGCGAGTGATTTTCCTGCATCATCACTGCAAAAAAGACTGGGCTCTGTCGGTGACGGCAGTGATTGTTCCGTCCTCAGCGTGGCAGCGCACCGACAGCCACCTGTCACCCGATGTGACAGCCACCTGTCAGTCGATGTGACAGTCAGCCGTCAGTCGAGCAGACATCTCCAGATGTTGGGCAGGCAGCGCAGGCCGGCTCTAACGTAGAACAACGGCACAAATGCAAGCGTTCAGCGCTGTGGCAACCAACGATGGTGATTCGTGGTTGTCATTCACTGTCTTTCAGAGAACTTGTATGTTGTTATCTTGTTGGTGCTAAAATTTCAGGTATGGTCAAACATTGCTCCCCTGTTTCAAACTTGGCCGTCGAAGGGCTCTATTGAGTGGGAGTTGGGACGGATAGATTTATCACGACGAAAAGATTATTTCCCCACTTTCATAAACCTTCATGGTTGCGCTATGTTATTTGTGTGATAAAGGTAGCCGGTAGGTAGATGTTGGGTAGATGTGCACAATTGCACAAGCCTGTCATGGGTTTCAGTATAGCCTATAGGTACAGTAGGTCTATTAAAAAAGTCCCCGGCACCAGTGGGCGCTGCCTCCGCTGAGCCGAACCTCCGTATGCCTGTCCCGTATCGCGCCGGCATCAGGTCAGGTAGGGTCAGCGGGACCGCTCGGTCCGGCCCGCGGGCGGTGGACGGGCGGCCGGTAACGCTTTCCGCCAGCCAGCTGTAGAATCCAACAAACGGGACGGCCACCGCTCAGCGCAGCGAAACCGGTGTTAAAGAATGGCAGTAGATGTTCATGGCCTGGTCACAATGATTATGAGATACTCATTGTTAGCCCGTGCCCCACAGGAATGCCTTAGACTTTCACGCCCTGTTGGAGGGGAAATGGGGATTGAGCATCAATCTTATACCTCAGCTTTGGACATTTAAGTGGCATTCGAAGTAGCGTCAAAAATAGCAAAAAGAAGAAGAAGAATACTTCTGCCCATTTTAGATCGGGTTAGAGCCAGAGGTCATGGCACCAGAGGTCATCGGTGGTAAAATTTTGCTTGGACAGGGTGCGTTGCGCGCACCGGTGCATTGGGTTTCCAATTTCCATGGAAACATCAACAGACTCGGAAGCTCGCAACGCTAGCGTGGAGCCGAATTCATATCAACCGCCGCAACAATGCAGCAGCGCAGCGCAGCGTGCTGCAACGCGGGGCCGTGAAACACCGCCCAGGGCTATCCATGTGTCAGGGCAATCCAACCCACGTGATGGGCTCGGCCCCAGCGGAGCATGAGGTCCAGGACTCCCGCCCGGGCCCCCTGTCTCCCCCTAATTCCTGTCATCCTTCCCACTCTGAAATCGACCGAGCCTAACCTAATACAACAATCATCTCGTTTACCGCTGTCTGAATAATATTGTCAGATTTAATTAAGGTGAACGGCTTAGCACGTAAATAACAGCAACTGCCACCATCGGTATTATGAGAAAACCAATTGCTTTTCCACAAACACTTAAAAGTTTTTAGCTTAAAACTTGCTTGAAATTAATTTTACCAGCCTCGTGTTCCTCTTATCAAAACGCTTCGAATGAATCAAAAGTTGATCTTTAAAGGTCATTTGAAAAATTTGGCCTATTGTTCGAAGACATGACCTGACCAGAAATTGTCATGATGCATAGCAGGATATTAGATCCGTATCGTGGAACTTTACAAACATTTCAGATGATTTCATAACTTAAGCATGTCTATCAAAAATAATTACGGAGCGAGCGTAGCGAGCGTAGTCTTTCCTTAGATTAACGGAAATTTCTGAGTATGAGCGGCCGGCCGTGGTCACGCTTTTGCGAGGCTTATATCTCAGCAACCACTTGACCGATTTACACGCGGTAATTTTTGTAGGGTAGCTTCATTCCTTCTACCAAGTATTGGACTATTCCTGATGCATGTGGGTGACCCCCTATGCACGTGCCACGTGCAAAACGAAGAGGTGTCCGTTTTGTAATTGTTGCAATATCTCGGTAACTACTTGGCCGATTGCGCTGAAAGTTGGCATGTAGGTAGGCACCCACTAGGCACTGCATATACATGTGCCAGAGTTGGGGTGCTGCTGCACGTGCGCTCGTGCAGGGGTCGTTTCCAGATCTCGGGAACGGCTGGACCGATTGCGCTCAAATTTGGTACACGGTTAGGGACCGGTTAGTAGGGTGCCGTGCACAAGTCAGTTGGGACCCATTTTGCACGTGCGCACGTGCAGGGTGCCGCTTCCAGATCTCGAGAACGGCTGGGCCGATTGTGCCCAAATTTGGCACATCGCTAGAGACCAGTTAGTAGGGTGCCGTGCACAAGTCAGTTGGAGGTACCCCCTCGCAATTTCGCACGTGCAAGGCCCACCCTCTCGCTCGCTCCGTTAGTCGCCCCAAAAGGCGTTATACTGGTTATTACATGGCTCATATGTAAGCTGGGTGTGTGATCATGCTTACGAGTATGTTGAACGCAACTGATATTGTTCTGTTGGCCACAATTTCTATATTTAATTTATCCTCCCAGATTTCATATTTTTATTCATGACACATTGACGATGTGGAGAAAAAAAACGATTGAGATACATTCAGTATGAGGAAGGGTCAAGGGTGCTAGATTCCTTCCGTCCTCGCTATCCTCAGGAAAAAACAATCCGCATCGCCCCTAGTCTTCATGCTTCCCTCTCTGGACTGGAGGTCACCCCACCAGCCAACCTGTAGTTGATGTCGGATCCATTCCAGGACACATAATCCTCTTCGGGTGACCGTTTGGGAGACGGCTGGACTGTCCCGACAGGGCAATCGTCCCACGGGAACAGTCTCGCCTCCGCAGATCACTGTGGCTGTCTCGCACAACCCAATAATTTTTACACCAGAGCATAGTTATGTCACAGTTCAATTTTCTCCCATTGACTTGAGCGATCTCAAAATTGACCCGGCCTTTCTGTCAACAATGTCAAACTTGCAAAGTAAACGTTTCAAATGCATATAGTGTTGCCCATTGAAATCGCTGAAAGTTCTAAAGCGATCGGTTAGTCGGTGTATTTAGATATGATGAGCACAGGAACTTTCCTTGAGGTAAGGTCACTTGACGTGACATGGTGTTATGACCTTGAATTGAAAGACTTGGGCGGGAAATGGGTCATTTGAAATCTTAAAATGCTAGATTTTAACAATAATTGCAAACACTATCCCGGCCAAATAGCGAGTGAGAAGGGAGCGATCCCCCAACCCCATGTTTAACTCCTATGATTGAGCTAGCTGCTAGAGCCTCGCGGAAAAAAACGAGCGTTGGCTTCGTTACGTGACGCAGCGACTGGTACCCGATTTTAAAATATCAGTGACCTCTTAGGGCAGGTCAAGGGTCCCAAGGCATTCGATCGGTTTTTGGTAAATAACTTCGCAAAAATGGTCGCATTATCGTCATTTCGATACAATCGTGTTTTCTGTTCTCAGACGCGTCGATTTATACGCTTTTTTGTTTAGGTGAAAGCAATTTAGGATGTTTACCTGAGGTCAATGTCATGTTAGGGCAACACAGGTCACGAAGCTGTTGAAAGGAGGATATGTTGCATAAAAGTCCATTGATGGCTGTCCCGACTGGCTAGCTCATTTTGATCGGGAGTTATTGACGAAGCACTCCTATCACCCTAGTCCTAGTGACGTCATAAATGACGTCACGCAAGGTGAACAATGCAAAAGTGAAGCATTAAACCTTGCCAAGAATGTATGAAGTCACGATTTGAAGTGCTTGAGGCATAATTTTAGATCATTTCCGACGCCAAATTAACAGTTTCCATATTTCCCCATTATGCTTATATGACACTAAGTGCATTGCGGATTTGCATCATTTTATAACCGACAACCGTGCAGAGATTTACTTAAAGGGACCCTCCCACCTTAACATTAGATTTGAGTTGAGATAGCCAAAATGGGGTCCCTGGCTCACAATTACCGGTTTCGGCACTTACAACATCGAGAAATGCCTTAAATCGGAAATATTGAATTTCAAAATTGCAGCATTTTGATTCAGAGGGGCTAATGCATAGGAATACCCCTCTGAATGTGTGACGTCAGCGCAGATATCTAACGATTTTTAAATGTTTGACTAAAACGTTTTGTAGCACGCGGTGGTATATGCTGCTTAGCGCGCAACAAATGCCGCACTTTCAAAAAAAGTCACTAGGAACAGCGGAGATTCCAAAAAGTAAACAAAAGTAAAAGTCTAATATCTTGAAAACCGGTGAATATTTTTCGATGAAATTTGGTAGATATTCGTTTTTGCTCTTTCTGAACCGAGCGACATCACTTTCATGCCAATTCATTAACTTTTTTGAAGGTGGGAGGGTCTCTTTAAGACGCCATGAAAACGTGGTTGATGTCAAATGATCCGGCTTGAATTAAATGCAAGGCGTATGAAATGTCAGCCTTCTATCATCAGTGTGCTTTGAGCAACCGCAAAAAATACATGGTGGCGGCATTCGCCCCTTCTTCTCGGCAGGCGAGGGTTAAACCTCGCTTCGAATTATTGCAGATAATGATGCGACCGAAAACAAAGCATTTATCTGTGTCTAGAACGGCCGCTGACTTGTTGGACAAGATCTCCAATCTTGATTTGCTAGATGGGAATAAAATACTCGGTATGTGATACATATATACCCCTCGATTTGCCCTCGCGCTAACTCTATTTTAATTATCACTGTCGCTTTTTATCCGAGATGATGTCGCCGCTAAACGGGTTGTTTTGTTTGCTTGCGTTGAATGGTCATTACTCATTACGGATTATTGAAGGATTATGATAAAATAGGAATGGGGCGAGGGAGGATATGCACTGCGTCTGCAGGTGTTTAATTTAGATCACAAAGGCATCATTTCCGGCATAGTGCAGAGTCGCTATCTTCCCCCTCCTCTGCACTGCGGCATCTCTGCGCCCCACACACGGCGTCCTCACTCCACGGCCGGCCGCCGCCAACTGACCCACTCGCCGGGCGCCGCGACCTGACCTGTGTCGCTGCCGCGGCCTGCGCAATAGAGTCGGGGCTGGAATCCGGGGGTTCGGCCGGCCGGCCGCCTCTGGAGCGGGGGACTTTTTTAGTAGACCTACTGTACTTACATACATACGTGGCGTGTCGGTGGACAGTGCAGGGCCTCGTCTAAGGAATTTTCACTGGGGGGGGGGCCAGAGACTGAAGGAGCCAAACCTAGGGTACCCCCAAATCCTGTTTTCTCAACGGATTTAGACCACTTATTTTTCATCACAGCCCTGACACCATGAATATTTTTTTTAAACAAAAAAAGTAGTAGGCCATCCGACTCATGCTTGTATATTAGTTTATAGCCTCCTCACATTGCCCCATCAGACAATAATAATCACCAGGGATGCGGAGCCGTGGAAATTTCAGACGGCTCCGGCTCCGGCTCCGGCTCCGGAGAAAAAAATCGGCTCCGGCTCCGGCTCCGGCTCCGGGTGAAATGTTATGGCGGCTCCGGCTGCGGCTCCGGCTCCGAGTAAAATGGTCCGGCTCCGGCGGCTCCGGCTCCGACTCAGTACATCCCCTATGCAATCAATTAAATACGGGTGGAAGAAAAATTGGATTGGTTATACGCGTTACTCTTTGCCATGACCGGCTCACCGCGTCCCCGCGCAAACGCACCTCGGAGAGAACTGGCAGAACAAAGGACTAGGAAGCGATGGCATTGGAAACGCAGTCGCCGCGAATCGGAGTTTACTGAACCATCGTAAGCTGACGGCCGTCTCGGCTGCATTGGGGGGTGGGGGTGGGGGGTGGAAAGAGACGGTGCTGGGAGTTGCAGTCCACTGCACTGGCTTGAAAACAATGGCCGTCACCTGATGACCGGTCCTCATGTTCTGGGGATGCAGTAGACGTGGGGGGGGGGGAGGGGAGGAGCAGACAGGAAGTTGATTGCGTACTGTGGGATACTGGGGATATTCGGCTTTTTTCATTCACTTGATGGCCCATGACGTAAGTACCATATGTTTTACTGCCTTGTACTGTCAAAACGAACTAGGTCAATTATTTTTTTTCCTCTTCAAAAAATAAAAAGGAGTCGGAGTCGCCCCCTTTTTTGGCGGCTGCGGCTCCGGCTCCGGCTCCGGGCTATATTGTTTCACGGCTCCGGCTCCGGCTCCGGGCAAAATATGCCGGCTCCGGCGGCTCCGGCTCCGACTCCGGCTCCGCATCCCTGATAATCAAATCACACTTCTCGTTGTTGAGCGTGTGTTTGAGTGGCAGTGCCTTGTCTAAAGAATTTGCATGCCGAGCCTTATGTCGAGGGCCCGCCCCACACGCATATATTTTTATTTTTTTTTTGCGAACCACATCGGTTTCTGATGGGCCCCTCTGAGCACTCGATGCCGATCTCTGAGGGCTAATGCCAGCTTCTGGACCTACGTCGGCCTCTATGGTATCCCACACCGGTTTTATATGATCCATACCAGGCTTTAAGGGTCAATCTTAGTGGAGACCGTATTTTCCCACTAGGGCCCTCTCAGACCAGTGTAATGCCTGTGTATCAACTTGGAGACTGATGGCTTCTCAGGTGGATTCTCCGTAATCGCCGTGGATCTTCGACAGAGGCTATACCTAAACTAAACAAAAATGAAGATAGTAGTGCTTTGAGGCCCGTTGGGACCCTAAGTGGCGGGCATTTGCCCTCCAGGACTCCATGCCGACTTTTTTTTAGATAATCCAGCTGTCAGAGTTCCCGTCCCCACAGACAGACCACCAATCTGGCATCTGCGCCTACGTACGACCACCCAAAACGGGAGCCTGCTTCATTACGATTAGGAGCTACTCTAGCCGCACACCGGTGACCGTCCAGCCAGAAGTTGGACGCCGCATAGCGAGGTCGACGATAGGCAAAAGCAAGAGATTGACGCCCCGAGGACAGAAACAACAGATTGATACCTAAAGGAGAAATTTTTGCCGGTAGAGCCTTGGACTCCGCGTGGTGAGGGCACGCGTCCCGGTTATAACAGTCCGGGTTCGAAGCGCGACACCGCTCAATCTTTATGAGCCTCCTGGCGAGTATGGTTACGGTTGGTGGCAGGCCGTAGCCATTCGAAGTCAGTGAGGGGACCGGCCGTGCGCGGCTATGTGCATACGTTAAACTTTGGGCTCTAAATTCTGCCAATAGATCACGAATTGCGCGATCGGAGGGTAGAGGGCAGGGCCAACGCAAAGCTCTGCTTAGCGGGGGCTCTGTACTTGTGAATCCTTCTATTCAAAAGGTTCAGACTAAATTAAAGGGACCCTCTCACCTTAACATTAGATTTGAATTGAGATAGCCAAAATGGGGTCCCTGGCTCACAATCACCGGTTTCGGCACTCACAACATCGAGAAATGCCTTAAATCGGAAATATTGAATTTCAAAATTGCAGCATTTTGATTCAGAGGGGCTAATGCATAGGAATACCCCTCTGAATGTGTGACGTCAGCGCAGATATCTAACGATTTTTAAATGTTTGACTAAAACGTTTTGTAGCACGCGGTGGTATATGCTGCTTTGCGCGCAACAAGTGCCGCACTTTCAGCTGCCAAACTATTGCTTGCAAATAAAGTCGCTAGGAACAGCGGAGATCCCAAAAAGTAAACAAAAGTAAAAATCAAATATCTTGAAAACCGGTGAATATTTTTCGGTGAAATGTGGTATATATTCGTTTTCGCTCTTTCTGCACCGAGCGACATCACTTTCATGCCAATTCATAAACTTTTTTGAAGGTGGGAGGGTCCCTTTAATGAAAAAAGAATATCCGGGACACGGAGTTGGGCGCCTGAAAAGACGAAATGTAACGTATTGCTGAGCGAAAAAATGGTTCAGGTAAACAAAATAAACACATAACGGCCCTACGTAATGGGGTATTTCAATGTGCTCACATTGCATCGTTTCGTTTACGCATTTGTTTTTATGTGCACTGACGCCTCGAAATAAAAATTCGTTTCCCTCTTGGCTAGTTATTGCCGGCCCCCCCAGTAGTGACTTTTTGCCCTGACTGGGGGGGCCAGGTCGATGACTGCGGGGATTTGGCCCCCCCAGTTAACATGTTAGACGAGGCCTTGGGACAGTGCAAATGTGCAGAACTCTGAAGCGCCTTTCAGATCATGTGATTTATGTTAGTTTTGCTCATCTTGTACGCATTCTCTGATTTTTTTTCTGCCAATATCATTGCAAAATCAAATCTTTATTTTATTGAGCATCGACATTAGGGGAGAGTGGGGTAAGATGCCCAGGGTGGGAAAGACGCCCCACCCCCTCTAGCGGCGAAACAAAGAATCGAACCTGGAAATTAATGTTCTTAGCGTAAAGCGGAAGCCTGCCTTGTTAACTGCACAAAAATTTGCGAAGCTCAGTTGGGCAACGGCTGGCTGGTGATAGCATGTTTTTTATTTGCTGCTTTCAAAAAATATTTTGGTGTCAAAACATTGTAAATATCAAAGAAGGTAGATAATTTTTGAGTCCCTTGCTATAGTCGTGATACATTAACATGCGTGTACTGTGTCCCGAACAGTTTGTTTCAGGGTGTAGTTTTATGGCTAACAAATTGTACTGATTTAATGTTGCTTTGGTACCTTGGGGTAAGATGCCCCCTGTCCTGATGGGGAAAGACGCCCCCTAAATCCGTAGGCTATCCTTCAAGCAGCCCGTCAAATCATTTATTGCATACTTGTGATGAGAGACAAAAGCCGATCTGGGACTATTGACAGTCCAGTACGGTCGAATGCTCCCCATGCCGGTCTCCCGGCACACACAGCGACTTTTTGGGCGGCATCTGACTCTGAGAGCCCTCACGACGGCCTCTGTGGGCCCCATTATTGGCTCCAGGGCCCCTCACGACATCCTTTGAGGGCTCCCACGTTGGCTCCACGGGCCGCGCTGACATCTGATGTCCCTACGATGGGCTCGAGGGCCCTCAAGCATCATGAAGACCTATAAGGGCCCCACAGTGGTCTCCGAACGCCACCACGGAGGCTGGTTTGGCCGCACTTGACTATGATGGCCCTAACGATGACCTCTGAAGCCCCTTACGACTACTTTTGAGGGCCCTTACGATGACGTATGGTGTCTACTGCAGTCTCGAAGGGACTACTGATTCGTTCAGGCGATTCACGTGCCCATTTATGCCACTTATAGTGCAGGGGGCATCTTCCCCAACGCCAGGGGGCGTCTTTCCCACCCTGTGGGGTAAGATGCCCCCTTTCACTTCTTCAGGAAATTGCTTAATAGCAAAACAAGTTATCATATTTCAGGCACGGAAGTGTGATATTTTTGGAGAAAAATGATGTCGGCTTCCGTTGAAACTCCAAGTTTTTGCTTTCCGATCGTCATTTTCGAATAATATATGACATAGTAAACCCCTGGGCATCTTTCCCCACTCTCCCCTACCACTGGCTTAATGATTTGGCCTAATAAGCGCCTAGGCAACACGATTTTGACGTTAGCTCAGCCAGGCGGCAGCCTGATCCTGAGCCACTAAAGGTTAACAACTCATCAACTTGGAACTGTGGCAGTATCGTATAAATAGAAAGAGCCGGTCAATTAGCGATATGGGTGGAGGTGCCATCAATTTGTGGTTTATTTGTTCTGACAAATCCCGTTGTAAGCCTGCGTGGGGCAGAGCCGTTGTCACAGGGCTATAATCGTTCGAGTTGTGTAAAGACAAACGAAAGACCGAAATAGGCACAAGTATCCATGCACGTAAGCTGTAGATGAGCGAATGATATATGAAACGATGCGATGAAGCTCTCCCACCTAGCAACTGCAGTAAGCTTAGGCCAAGGAATAATTGATTTGCGGTCATCCACTCAAGCAACGATGAACTGCTATTCAAATTTATGAACCGTTTACGGGCAGTGGGCGGGCAGCAACACTCGCTGAGCCAGTTCATGCACGCCCCCGTCGTAGAAAGTTTGCGACTCGGAGCCTCCTCCCCGCCCTCTGGCGCGCTGGGCGGTGGCGTCACGTCCGTCACATTACCAATGTGACGCTAGCGCATCTAACTGCGCCGCTTTGAGTGGCGCGGGCGGGGCGCCGCGAACGCCGCGAGCCGCCGCTCGCCACCGTTCAGCCGCACCGACAAACAGCCCTCTCTAATTGCACCATAATTGGCCGCGGCGCGGCGCCATTGGCGCTCGACGCCGCGCGCTTCCGGCGTCCGGTGACGCTCCGTCACCCCTGGAGGGGGGGGGGGGGCGTTACTGGATGGGGGGGGGGACAATGGCCGGCGGCTGGTATGGCCGACCCGGCGGTCCCGACTGCCGCCGGCACGTGTCCGGCCCGGGCGGCGCGCGGCCCACGGGCGGGGCTGGCCGCACGCTCCAGCGCTGCTCCATTGTCGTCTGGTGATTGGGGGCGCCGGTATTGGCGCACGCCGGGGCGGTGATGACGGCGTCATCGTACCGGAGCCGCGCTGCCGGCGCCGGTCCGCGGGCACGGTGAATTATTGGCAGGGACTTCCATGTTGCCGAAATGAAAGAGTCATGTTGTATGAATAGCGCATCGTGTAAACGGCATGGAATGATGAACTGTTGATGAACGCTTCTGATTTGAATCGCGTCTAAGCCGGCAAGCGCTGATTTACAACTTCCTGAAAAAGTGGTCAGCGAGCGGCAGTCTTTGTCTTTTTATCTTGCAGTGCAGCGTGCAGACAGGAAGGACATGATGTGCCGAGCAGGTGCAGCCCGATCCACCTACATTCCGTCCACAAAGACGCAGCTGGAGCAGAAAATCCTGCCAGCGACCCCTCCGGCTCCCTCCGTACCGGCTCAGCCGTGCATAAAAATCACGCTCGGATCCCTTCCTCCGCGAATCCGTCCATCTTTCCGCAGTCATTAGTACTGAGACCGGCTACGCCGCTCAGCCCTTCTGCAGGCCGCGCCGCGTCCGGCTCTGTGTGCCCCCGGGCAGTATACCGCTGGCGATGGCCGCTCCAGTGATACTTACCCCGGCGGCTGGACGGCGTCTGCCGCTAACAGAACGTCACCTACGACCGCATACCGGGCGGCCTCAGCGGCGGGGAGCTCGCTAATTGGTGACACATTCCGCCGCGACTGCCCCAGTCGCCCCCTGGACGCCCGCGCCCCCGCTGTATCCCCACCCCTCGCCCACGCTGTACTTACCAAGTGCCCCCTCCCCTCGACGCCCGCGCCGCTGCCCTCGCCGTCCTCGCAGCACCCGTTGTCCCCATGTATCTGCCCTTGCCACGCTATCGACAATGGATGTTCCATGCTTTGGTGTAAGTAACTAAGTCAGCCTAAGTCGGGGTGGTCTGATATGAAATCAACATTGAGGATGAATGAGCCGTGCCAAAAACAGATGAGAGGAGAGGAAGAAAGATCGATTTGGAATAAACTGATCGGCATCAGTGCTAAAAGTCGACCAGTATCCACAAATCGGTCTATTACAGAGTATATCCGAGATTAGATCGTTGTAAACCGAGATCTCTGGTCCACAGAGGTGTATAATCGAATCAGAGCCGTTTTTTATCGAACCCAAATATACAAAGAAACATGGGCTTCTGAAAATATCAGCCACAAAACCAAGCTCAACTCGGCTTAATATTCGACGCCGCTGCGTTAATCTGACTATTCCAAAGAGCTGAGGACTGCTAGTGACCTCGTCATCTTATCCCACAGATGTCTACAGTTACCTACTTTGCGACACATATTTCTATCTATGCATTTTGAAAAACAAAGAACTCTAAACAGGAACCATTCAATCGATTCTAATTAATGACACCACCCCCTGAATCTTTTTTTCGGCCGCCGATTTCGTGCCGACGCCGTTTAGCTGCGGTCGGGTTATCAGCACCCTCCTTCCCTCCCCTCCGTTCGCGTCGCGTCAGATTCCGGCCGCAGCTGGGCGGCCTATCACCGCAGGTATATCAGTGCGGGAGGCGAGTCCCCTCCCCTCCCTGTCAGCAGCAGGTGTGTGCCGACCGACGAACCGCTCAGCACTCCACAATCCGTGCGCCTGCGCCGCCAGCTGAGCGCGGCGCCCCCCGACAGGGATTGATGAAGGTAATGCCGCCCGCTGACATCCACGCAACTGTGCAGCGGTGCGCCCCTCTCGAGTATCGGCGCCGGCTGGCTTCTTGCCGCTGTTCAATGTAGCGGTTCAATGCTCAATGGTGGTAGGCGGTACTCAGAGGTCCTTCTCGGGATGAAGTGCCGAACTCAAAGACCGCCGCGTGCGCAGCGTTGGCCGGCTGAGTAGTAGCAATGCGTGACTGATGACCGGCGTGCAGAGAGGCGCCGCCGCCGCCGCGCCTGTCCGAGTGAACGGGACCAGCTGCCGCGGGCAGATGCGCTGGCCGGCCCGAGTGGACGCCTGTTTTATAAAGCCAGCTGGTAGAGCGGGTGGTATGTGATCGGCGTTTTTAACCAGTCGTAGCTCAGATGGATTGTTGTGGAACGGTGGTGGACATATTTGTCATACCGGATGCGCTTTAGAGATGCGACAGATCCAGCTTTTAGTGTTAGGGTCAGGGTCGCTGTGTTCAGCTGTTGGGACCAGCCGTGCGCCAGGTTACCTCGTGTTCTATCATATACAGCTGTTGGATCCAGCCGTTAGTCATTCCCGTTTCCACTGCGGACAGCTGAAGTCGGACACCTCGCCTGGATGATGGGCTAGCCGCGATGTTATCTCCAGCTCTCCTCGCCCTGATCAGCTCTGTTCGAGCGGGCGGGCGGCCCGAGCACCTCTCACTGCATGATACGGCCAGTCGTGAGTCAGGAGTTTTCTCCAGTGTTCCTCCGGCGCGTCGATGAAAGGCTCCAGTGCCGCTGAAAGCCAGTGTTCATCTGTGTCTGCTCTACGCGCACGGTCTGGAGAGATGCCCTAACAAAAACGGCCGCTCACCCCCTCTGTCTCTCCCTCGTTCCGACTGAAACAAGACGACGCAATTAACGCATCGTGCGCCCGCAAAAAGCCGTGAAAACGTCCCATTTTGCGGTGGTCGAGCAGGCTAACTAACCAGAACTGCGTCTGTGGCTGCGGCTGCGCCCGAGACAATTGGCGACTCTAAAGCAGGCAGTTCTGTTGGAGGACGCCGTTTATGAAGCTCACTGCGGTCGCTTTGGGTCCGTAAACAAACAACTGCAGGGACTTGCTGAAAAGGTGTGATGTTGTGCTGTATATTGCGGTTATTGCTTGCCGATTCATTGGTACCCTATATAATAAATTGGGTCGCTTTTCCATTCGCGGAATGTCTGGTATTTATTTAAATTGAATAGATTGTAACTGGTGAGGCTTTATTCTGCGGTCATGCAGTTTGCGTGGGTTCATTGCTTCGTTTCGTTGGTTTAGCGATGTAGGGCATTATATAATTATTGTGTCATTTATTGCATAACTTACATACTACGTCGGTGGGTACTGCGTATGACCATGCCAGGTACGCAGCACTATTCCCGCTCTAAGTAATGTTAAATGTTGCCGTTGCATGACGTTTGTAGATTTTATTTGGTCTCGGCCCAACAGGCCTACAAACAAGAAAACAAAACTTCGCTGCTGCTATGCATAAACTTAGTTAACTGACAGTCGCCTTTTCATTCCTGTATTGCACTTTGATGATGAAGAGGGGCGTTTGCTTCACAACGGTTGGGTGCACTATTATATGTTCAATAAGTTTTACTTCAGTGAACAAATGTCTTATTGTTATGGCTTATTGTTATGTTTGTGTGCTTTGAAGTTGTTTAGTGTTTATGTTGTGTTACATCCAGCTGAAATACGTAATTACACAAAGCATTTGCCATCAGCTGAGGAAACATGTCCATTGTCCACACTCGCCCGGAACACGCCATCTCTCGTTTCCAACTTCTTGGATACCGGCTCATACACGCCCTCCCCGCAATCGTGCATGCTGCCCCTCTCTCCGCCAGACGATCCCAGCGGCCATGTGTCGGCGTGCTCTCGCCGTTCCAGTTGACGTCCCGTCACCCCTTTGAGTCGCCCCGAGAGCCGGGACCTTGAGCGCGGTCACGGGAAGCACCGAGCCGGTGCCGAGCCGTGATCGCTCCGGACCCTCCGCCATTGTCTGTGCGCGTTCCGGCGCCAAGCGGAGCGACACTGGCCCAGCCGAAATGCGCCATTGTTCGCGGCGAAGAGTCAGCGCGGCGGTCACGGCGCACGGTGACGAACTGACCCCCAGGTGCGCCGATAAAACTCCGCCGGCCGCGCGCCGCGCGCCGCTCGTAGAGGACCGGTGAGGAGGTAATTAGCGAGTGATGTCTGTGTAGATTGCTGAGTGCTGGAAGTACAGCGGACTTAGCAGAACGATGGTCGGCGGCTATGAGAGTTTATGGGGATAAGAGAAGCCGTTGAAGTATGTAGTTTAGGCATGCGAATGATGTATGGATGCTTACGAAAAAAGATTCGAGGCTAGTCGCGCGTCTGTGAATCTGTTTGCTAAAACAGCAGAAAACATTTACTCGCACAAGTGGTTCGATTGCTTAACGCTACGCTGGCAATAATTTTTGCCATGGAGCCTGCATATAACGAACCAGGACCACGCGTTGACCCGTACACATATTTTCATAGTCAAACAGTTCCGATGGCCTCAACGACTCCCATACCAAATCCGTTCACCTGCCCTTCTGCTTATGACATAACCACCCAGGCGACACGCCACCGCGACCCTTCCGGGTGGTATTTAAAGATCCCGGCCCTGGATGACACCTCACCACCTCTCAGTCATCTCCAATCAGCACATCTCCTCGTCTTCCATCCGTAAATCTCCCCCGCCTCTGGGTGGTCGAAGGGCGCTGACAACACGGTCCGAGGCGCGCCGAGGTGGGCGAGCGACCTCACAGAGCGCTGGGCTCTGATCTCTCCCCCGCCCCTCCACCCGCTGCTGCTCACCCCGTTTCTCGAGGTCCACTCTAAACCCACGTGACCCACGAGTGGGTCCGACGGCACCCTGACGGGAGTGTGACACTGGGTGACAGGAGGCCGCTGGTCGCCCACACACGCCGCTCACCAGGTGTTTACCCTGACCTCTGCCGGCCGTCACAATCCGTCACAATCCGTCACAATCTGTCGCGATCCGCCACGATCGGGCGGCACTGCCGGCGGAGTGGCATAACAGCTCACTGCAGCCTCGGGCCCGGCCGCCGAGCCGCTGTCACCGCCGTCTGCTGTCATACGAGCGGCCGCGCGGGAGGGGGCGGCATCCCAGGAATGTATACGCTCCGCCGATTGGCCGTGATCTGTTCATGAAGACTCGGCACTCCATTAGTGCTGGACTGCTGCGTCGGCTACCCAGGGTTGCGCCGCGGGTACGACCCACGTCTGGGCACTCAGTTGACCCGTTTAGGTGTCTGGAGTGTGGGCGACCCGGACACGTCTGCCCGTGGGCCGTCCACTCGGCCGGCAGCGAGCGGTTCCGGGTCCGAAAATAGTCGGGAGGGGGGTTTTAGGAGACCGAGCTACGACGCACGAGTTTCAGCAAAGAGTAACTAAGACTGATGAAATAAGCGTTTGAAGTGCCTTCATTGTTTGTAGGAGAACTTGTTAGTTCACTGACCAATTACCTAGGTATATTATGCTGAAGGGATAATTATGTATTGGTGGTCAATGCACATGTGACCGCACTTAATTTTGATGGATATGCCTGTATAAATAACTTCATGGTGACCCATTCATTCATTCATCCATTCATTCATTCATTCATTCATTCATTCATTCATTCGTTCGCTCGTTCCTTAGTTCGTTTGCTCATTAATTCATTCTTTGGTCGTTCTCATTTCTTATTCTTAGTTTTTATTCATTTACTTTTTTGCTGATCCATCCTTCGTTCGTTCTTCACATGCTCGTCTGTTCGCTCGTTCATTCATTAATTCGTTTATTCCATCAAACGTTTTTGCTGGAATAAGCTGAATCCAATAACCACGATTATGAAATCATGGAGGTATGTATGAAAATGGCAGCGATGAATGACCACCGGGGACGCGAAGGCAGGTCTATCCATCCCGCTGGGCCTGGTACTTGGAAAATATCACTAACAGTAAGTGCATATTCTTATCTCATAAGTAAATAAGCGGCCACTCATGATGCTGGCCACTTGTCAACTGCGCTTTGCGCAATACTAATGCCGGCGATGAATCATCGCGTCGTTCACCGTTGTAGCGCGGTCGTGGCCCCGTGTCCGACTCTAGGCCTGTCACCGCTGGTAGTGACGCCGAACAGTATAAAACCGTCCAAATCCTCTTACCGAACGGGCACGGCGCCGACGGCCGTCTGCTCGTATTTTCCGCCCACACACCTCAGCGCGGCTGGGAACCGAGTCTGTTTTTAAACCGAGCACTCGATGATGGTCAATGGTAAGCGCATAATGAGTGATCAGGGGGGGGGGGGGGGTCTGAAGGGGAGAAATGCAGGGATGGTGGTGTGAGCATTTGGTCCACTAAAGCTTAGTTCGAATTAAGTTATCGACAAGTGACTTATTTCGTTGTCATTCATGCCTGATCTGTTTCCAAGCCGCAAATAGAGCTGCCATCGTTGCTGGGCCTGGGTCACACAGACAGAGGCCGATCAATTCATGTTTATGCTGATTCCTCGGACAACGAATTTCAAAGGCCATGCCATGCACGTGGTCTGCAACAGCCGTTTGATCAGATATGTTATGTTTAATGCTGTCGATAATCACTTTGGGTCATAAGAATGAACATGAGAAACCGCTGAAACGATTTTTTAAAAATGTGCATGACGGTTCGTTCTCGATATGGTTCTCGTGCAATGTTCATTAGCCAATAATGGTCAAGACTAAGCTGAATTAGGTACAAGCTACTGGAGTTCGTATTTAAAGAACTACCGGTCTCACAAGTCACACCACAGTTAAAACCCACAAAGCTACCCACTCTCCTGTTATAACCGCGCTGCCCCTCTGATCATCCATCCGTCTCCGGTCAGTGTTTTTAGCCATCACCTCGGCACAGTGGCGCCTCTTTGACAGCCGGTCACCACCCCGCCGCGCCCTGGGTCCGCTCCGAACCACTGTTTGTGCCCCTGTCTGCCTCTGTCCACGCCGGACCCGCTGAGAAAAGCCTTCCTCCGTTGCGTGCCTATCTGGCCATCGTTCCGTGTCGAGGCTTCCTCTGTTTACGCCAGCTATCGGCCGACAAGTCCTAATTGCGGCCCGATCCCCGAGTTCATTTACTTATCGGGCTCGGCGCGCCTCCGCACCACTTTTTTGATGGACGGACACGCCAGTTGGCTGTCGGAATGACAGGCCGGCCGGGCGGGGTGGACCGGGTCGGACCG
Source organism: Amphibalanus amphitrite (assembly GCF_019059575.1). Classification (NCBI taxonomy): domain Eukaryota; kingdom Metazoa; phylum Arthropoda; class Thecostraca; order Balanomorpha; family Balanidae; genus Amphibalanus; species Amphibalanus amphitrite. The sequence continues at coordinate 685,385 of NW_024881694.1, read as the reverse complement.
TTCCCGCGTGGGCCGCAGAGAGGGAGAACAGAGGACGCGGCTGGGAACGCAGCTGGACGGTGTTCGACACGACCCTGACATGGAAAGGTAGCGGGGTAGTCTGCTTATCGCTGGATGGGTGAACTGGTCAGTTCGAACGGATGCGGGTCAGAGGACGGGGTTGGTAGGACGGGACGGGTAGTCAGTGGTTGTGTTAGCAGGTCGGTTAGGCTGGTTTGTGTCGATGAGTGGGAGATATCTCAGTAGACGAAGTGGGAACAGCGATAGGCGGTAGAAGCTGGTGCCGGCACTGAGGTCAAAGCTACTGAATATTCCATCTGAAGCACATACGATGAGATCTAGACTTCTCTAAATAGATGAAAATATGAGCGATGAGAATGCTGCAAATGAAATTCATCTCACTGTTTCAATTTCTCTCGCATAGATGATGCCACCTTTTAGTCACCATCCTCACTCCACCGCGTGGTGACGGCACCACCCACGGTCCATCACCACTGGGTGGTGCCGACACCCCGGGTCACCAGTCGGTGTCGGCTGTGCGTGACCGGGTCACATTAATCAGCTGCCTGTCTATCGCGCCGGTCACGCCCGGAGAGACCGTGTCGCCCACACAGATCTGGAGTGGAGAGCGCGTGGTCAGCGGGTCGCTATCGCCCACACGGCCTGGCCAGAACTTGATATACTGCGGTCTTTAGGTCACTGTCGCCTATAGGCTATAACACATATACCCGAGTTGATGAATCCATGCTGACCATACAGGTGAGTGTGACCGCATAGCCCGAATTGAAAATACAGTGATTGCAGGCCGCTGAGATTACTGCATGATGAAAAGCTCCTTTTCCTCCTTTATGTATTTATTCCCCCTTCCTCTGCTCATTTTTTCCTCTCTCTCTCTCTCTCTCTCTCTCTCTCTCTCTCTCTCTCTCTCTCTCTCTCTCTCTCTCTCTCTCTCTCTCTCTCTCTCTCTCTCTCTCTCTCTCTCTCTCTCTCTCTCCCACCCTGTCCCATCCCAAGACATACCCTCACGTTCATAATTGCACCCATCGGCGTGTAACATACACCTCTCCACGGCTTCTAATTGTGCTCGCTTCAAAATTATGCCACTGTCGGCGCGGCGCTTTGAACTGGCCTGAATCCGCGCCCGGCACTCAGGCCCACGATGAGTCTCCTCTTATCTAATTGTTGCAGCGGCCGCAGAGAGGGCCAGTGTGTGACTGTGGGTTGTGAGCTCCGAGACCAAAGGAGTGACTCGTCCAGAGATCCGCCTCTCGCCGCTCGCGCCCGGCGCCGTCTCTTGTCTTACCAGGTAGACGACCGGGAAAGACAAGCGTGAATAGTTTAATTGTTATCGAATTGATAAAGAAACGGTTAGTGGCTGTTTGGTTTGTGGCTGGCTGTGCTGTGGTGTGTAAAATGATAGATGGTCGTGCTCATGAGTTTTGGTGAAACCGATTTTAACCCGCTTTTGGTTGGTTTTTGCTTACAAAATATGTCCTAGGTATTTATTTTACCTATGATTATTTTTACCTATGATTGATACCTATCATTTAAACTGAATATGACCTGTTTACCTAAGTACTTCGTCAGAGATGTCAAATGAACACTTTCAATTCATCTACTTCAGTACGTAATGCACAGCGGCGTATTTAGAAAATCGCGAAGGGGGGGGGGGCCAAGGGTTTGGAGGGCGCCACCTCACCCAAGGAGGGCGCCATACGGTCGCGAGATAAAAAATCGCTCAGTGGGGGTTGGGGGGTTGGGAGGCGTTTTTTTACCATGCCACCAGTTTTTTTTTTTGCGTAACCTCGTATAGGTCGTGCTGCATTGATTTTGCATCGTGTGTATTCATTATACTCCAGGTCACAAAAGGTCAAGTGGTCTTGAAATGCTGCGCCGAAGGCGCGCGAAATTTTTGAAAACAACCTTTTCCTCCGCTTTTTAGGCACGCCTTTTATACGATCACTGTTCAAAGCTCCTCTCGCTCTTTTACCAAATTTGAAGGTGTAAAAAATACCTAAGGTTTGGTCGGGCCGCTGCCACACAAACTGTACAGAAAGCTTGGCTCATGGGTGTCGATGTATAAAAGTTTATTGGCGGTGGCATATCTACGCACCAGATCACCGTATCGGATTGATACCGGAGCGCGAGATGCGTAAACATCATCCAAATTACCTCAGACCAGCCTTCATAGCCTTCTCACAGATGCATACAGTGTACCCACTACCCACATAACCAGTTTCAATCACCGAAACTTCAGATGCCTGCTGTTGCGCCCGAACCTGTTGACAATACTTAATCGTAATCCATATAGATGCCATGATGCACGTAAAGTAGGATCAATCCGTTAATACCAAAGACGTGTTTTATGCATCGTAGAGCGTAGATAGTTTTGGTAGGTATAGATACTTCATTCATTGTGCTGAATGCACGTTCATTTGTGGCAGTTTTCACAGGCAAGACATCAACTATGTGCAATAGAACGACTAAGTTGAAAAACATGCCAAAGGAGTAAATAAATGATAGGAGGGCAGCGATCAACGGATCTTGCCAATAGGTAGAAGGGCTGCGATCCACAGGAGGGCACTAATAGGTAGAAGAGCCCCGATCAACATTCCGAGTTTCGACAGTAGGGCACCGATAGGTAGGAAGTTGGCGAGCAGCAGGAGGGCGCCAATGGATAGAAGGGCAGCGATCAACAGGAGGGCACCAATAGGTAGGAGGGCGCCGATCAACAATCAACAGGAGGGCGCCACCAGGTAAGAGGGTGGCGAGGAACAGGAGAGCACCAATAGGAGGGTGGCGATCAACAAGAGGTCGCCAATAGGTGGGAGGGCGGTCATCAACTGGAAGTCGCCAATGAGCGGAAGGGTGACGATTAAAATGGGGGTGGCAATGGTGAGGAGGGCGCCTTTGCTCAAGAGGATGACACGAACAGGAGGGCGTCTGTGCGGAGGGCGCTGGTCAACAGGAAGGTGCCAGTGGATAGGAGGGCGGTGATCAACAGGAGGGTGCCAGTGGTTAGGAGGGCGGCGATCTACACGAGGGCGCCAATAGGAGAAGGGCCCCGATTAACATTCAACAGGAAGGACTAGGGAACCAATAGGTAGGAGGGCGGCACTGAACAAGAGGGTGCCAAAAGGGAGAAAGGCGGCCTTCAAAATTTCACATGAGGGCTCAATAGGTAGGAGAGCGCCAATAATTATGAGGACGCCGATCAGCAGAAGGGCGGCAATGTGTAGCAGGGTGGCGACCTATAGGAGGGCGCCTTCGGGTGAGAGGGCGCTTATTTACAGGACAGCGGCTTACATAGGCGACCACCGTTATGCTTAGAGAGCTACAGCCTACAAATGTGGTTGGAGGGCGCCCGAGGGAGCCCTCCAACCGTATTTGGAGGGCGTATTTGGAATGGGCGTCCTCCGAGGGCGCCCTCCATCCGTATTTTCCCTGTAAACACATTCGCGATTGGAGGGCGCCCTCCAGTCGCGATTGTTTTCGATTCGATTATATCACAATTGCATTTGCGATTGGAGGGCGCCTTCGGCGCCCTCCAATCGCAAAGGGCGCCTTCGGCGCCCAAGGGGGGGCCATGGCCCAGTGGCCCCCCCCTGCCTACGCCCCTGGTAATGCACATTTCGATAAAAAGAAAATAGCAGCACAGCAAAGATCGAGCTTATCTGTCTGCTCGCACGTCAGCCGCCGGGTTTTAAATGGACCGGACTCGTCACCTACTTAGGTAACACTACCGCTCAGCCGGAAGGAAAACCTCACCACCATTCATCCGACTGGATTCTCCGCAAACCCGACCGTCTACTCCGAGACCTCCGCCCCTGCTCGAGCTCTCTCCTGCACTCCGGAGCTCCTTTAAACAATTGTCACAAAGCGTGTGTGGACAAAGGTGACATTCTTTCGCCGCATCGACCGCCGGGGAGGAGTGAGCGGCGCACAGTGGCCCAGAAACGCGCCACACACTTCCTTTGTCCGGTCGGGGCGACAGCCGACACGGGCACAATCCATATTGTTCGCCGGGCTCGACTGGCCAGTGACGTCATCATTCGATGGAGCAATACACTCGCTTGGTGGCCGTCGGTGCAGCTAAAGACACCGGGGTTGGATGTCAGTAAACTGACCTAGCTGGAGAAGGGTTACCGTGGGCCTTTCCAACCGCTTAGCCGATCACTTATTATACAGCTATACAGGTGCCCAAAGGAGGCTATACATATGGGGCAGGGGTATGTGATCGACCTAGGTAATTGAAAAACAGTCCACGAACAATCATTAGGAAGAACCGTAATCGCCACGTCATATGTGGAAGGCTTTTGATGTCAATACATACATACACTACATACATACAGGTAGGTATGCTTACTAGGTCTCTGAAAAATAACCATGTATTGTGATAGGCTTTGTGCCGAAAGTTTATCATTGGTCTGTGTTTGTGTCTTTTTTTACACTTGTCTTTTTCATAAAATGAAATTAGTTTGAACTCTGATACCAGACTTAAACATTTTTGCCTATCCCAATAGCAGCACGTAGGTTAAAAATCACAGTTAAAAAAGCTGATCAGATTTGACCATCAAACCAAGCGGAAGACAGTGCCCCCTCCCCCTTTACCGGCCGACTACCGGCTCACATTCTTTGCGCTGTCGGCCGCGCGCGCCGCGATCGTATCGTGGCGCAGCCGGCACAAACACGACGCACTGTTTCCGTGCGCACGTATCGCGCTGTGATCGCCGCGGCGATCGGTGTCGCGCGCCACTCGTCGCCGCGTGTTGCTGATTCCTCGCGCGACGGCCACGAAGGTGGTGCGGAGAGATAGCACGCCCAGCCGCCCACACACCTCCGCCTGCGCCGCCGCCGACAGCGCTGGCGAGACAGAGCTGTTAATTAGGGCAGTTATCGGGGACGTGAAGAATTTTAACGATACAACAGGAAAAATAAAACAATTAGCGCAATGAAAAGGGATGTGGATAGGAGTGAAGAATCATGAGGATGATGGGGGCTCGGGATTGAGAGGAATCGGTTGGTGGCTGACGCATGCTTTATATGGATTCAATATATTACTCATGCTCTCAACACAGTACATATAACGATAAATTCGGTTTTAACATATTACAATGTAACCAATTACCAAGATAATTAATGATAAGGCACTCAGTCTAACAATAGCGCCCCATTTTATCTCATTTTTTATCACCTCGGCTCCCATCTGCGCCATCTGTCCGTGAGATCAGCTGCCGGTGGCGGCGGCGGCGGAGGCGTGGGATTGCACGCCGAGCCCGCTACCCGCCGATGGCACCCTCACGATCCGTCCTCACCGACACCCTCGTCCCTCTCATCCCGCCGCCGCCGGCGGGCCGGGCGAGCGTAAAAACCGCTCCGACAGCGCCCGCTCCGGTCCCCGACACGATTTGGTCAGCTCCCGGCCTCAGCTGCCGACCAGTTTCGCCACCGCCCGCCGCCGCCGCCGCCGCCGCCACCGCCCTGGATAGCATTTAAATCATTAGCGCGAGTAGCCTGGCCCGTCGCCGGGGCGGTGGCGGCGGCGGCGGCGGCCCACCTGCCCGGAGCACGTGCCGCCGCCGGTCCCAGGTGCCTTGCAAGGAGCCGTCCAATTACTGGCCGCGTGCCGGCCAGATTCGCCGATAGCAGCGCGGTGTCGGCGCTGGCTGACCGATGCGAGCCGGACCACCTGCGAGCGAGCCGAGACGCCGCGTGGCGCGCGCAGCTGCCTCTCCCCCCAGATCGAGACGCTCGGAGACGCGTGCGGTGACTGGAGACGGGGCGGGGGAGGGGCCCGGTGTCCGAGACACATGGCTCCAGGTGGGGACACGGCCTCGGGTAGTGTCGCGAGTGTAATGGATGTGGAACATTAGCTGACCAGAGTCGGGGGGATTTAGGACCGTGTAAATGCTGCTTCACCAGCAGATCAGGAGGCCACTTGTAGCCACTTGTGCTTTTGATTTCGCTGGGGCGTTTTTAACTACATTTCCTGTTGCTGAATTTCTCGTCAGCCTCAATCGTTTTGTCTGCAAAGCTAAACATTTCGGATTTCACAGTGTCTCACTCTCCAGTAAAGCGAAGACATCCTTCCGTCGCGTCGGTCCGCTCCAAGGAATGGCAGCGATGTGGAGCGGAAGAGGTGCGCGGACTAATTGGCGGCATGTTTACCCTCGCCCCAACCAGGCCCGGTCGACGGCGTACGGCAGCCCGCCCGGTTAATGGCACGTGCCGCGCCCCAGACAAACAAAACAATCGCAACTGTCACCGGCGCGTCGGGACCGCCGCCGACCCGGGGTTGATGGACTGGAAGAGCGCGTGCCGAGGCCGATCAGAGGGGTCCGTCAAAGGCGACGGGGGCTGAAAAATGAATGGAACCGGCGTCTGTTCGCAGAGTTGTTTGATAGCTTATATCTCCAATGCAAAGAGATAAATTCAGTGACTGGTCATCTGTGCTAGGTGCACTTCTCAAGATCACTGTGGTTTTTGCATTGTCGTCTACATAAATCCTACATATTATCCCATCTCGACTTCAGCTGAGAAAAGCATACATTGATACTCAATAAAAAAAACATTTCGTTAAAATGCAAACCGAATTTCGCCCGCCTTCTGACGATTTTCCGGTACTTCCTGACAAACTGTTGACGCGGTCGTCAGATCAGATCACCACATCACCAAACGCGCCTTGACACATGTCACGCGCCATCAAACAGTCGTCCTGCGCGCTCACTGCCGTTCCTCTCCCCGGCCCATCTCGAGTCCTGTCGTCACATTCCGGTGTCGAGTCGGCGGCCGGCGCGGGCGGGAGCGGCTCGCATAGTTCGGTGGCGGCCCGGGCCGTGTCCCGCTGGGATGATCGGTATCACACACCCGGGAAGTGGCCCGGTGGTCTGATGAGCTCGGAAACGCGCGGTGGTGAGCTGGTCGGGCACAGTGCTGGTAGAGCACTGCTCTTGTCAGTGGTCAGGCACAGCGCTGGTAGATCTGGTTGGGCTGGTCGGATGGGTTGGTTTGGTCGGGACGGTCCGGTTTTGGTGAGGGACTGATGGTCAGGGCATTGCAGGTTGGGCGTTGGTCCGATGCAGGTTATTAGCTAGTCGAACACCAGTCAGGACTGGTCAGGCACTGGGCACTGGCCGATGACCAGCTACTGACTGCGACCATTGACCATTACTCAGTTAGACACAGCGCTGATTTGGCAATGTCCGATACTTGTCGAGCGCTTGACAAACCCAGCGTTTCACTGACTGAATGCAGGTTACCCCCCCCCCCCCCGCTTGACCGCAGGCTGGAGCTGCTGCGACTAGGCAGGGTTGCGCTGACTACATAGAGCTGATCACGTGATCAATCATGCTGTCGCAGTGTTGCGATGAAGCGAGGGATGATTACTGGGTACAAGTGGCGCCGGGCGCCCAGACGTGCTCGGGATAACCGCAGGCGCCGGCGGTGTTGGACATGGTCATCACGACGGCACGCAAGACGTCTCTCTCAGCCTGATTTGATTAACTCGCCTCATTTGTATGCCACTAAGCATTTGCCCCGGTCCAGGCGGTAATGCATGCTCGTCGGGCGAGTGGAATTTAGCCGAGCGCCGACCCAGCGATTCGTCTAAGTTGGAGCCGATCCGGCCAAGTCACTGCGCAAATGGCCCGATTATGGCCTGAAGTGGTCTTTGAGAGTGGTCCCGAGTGGTCCCGAGTGGGTCCCGAGTGGTCCCGAGTGGCCCGGACCGAGGGCGGCGGGCAAGTCGCCGAGCAGCAATGAAAGGGATGCCGGCAGCTGCCTTTAATGAAGTCGCCACGGAGGTGTACCTAAGCTCAAAGCCCAACTGCTCACCGCCAGCGAGCGATGCTGCAGCATACCGTACATGCTCTTTGCGCTAAGCGTCCATGTGGTAAGCAGCATCCAGGTAGGCTTCATTGCTCTCATTTGCTAATGCTTGCGTGAATGATAGTTCGAATAATTTCAAGGAAGTCCTAATATACCACTTCAATGCGTCATAAGGCTACAGTGCTTAGTCTAATCCTGGTTCATAAATGCCAACGGTCAAGCTACGCTCTTTGAATAATATGTTTGAAACATTTCGAAATTGCACTTAGCTCAATACAAGTGTAAACTGCTTCAAATTCTGAAAGACACAAGTGCTCAAATTAGGCAATATAACTTATAACATGAACAATATCTCTTACAATCAGTGAAGTAAATATGCTTTAACATTTTTGGTAGGTATTTTCAAGCGTCAAAATGCATTCATGCTCAGAATAGAAGGCATTCCAATATTTCACAACGCCGCATACGCTGTAACTACCTGATCTTTTATCTCGCATTCCTCACAAGACACAACTACCAGAATCGACAGGATTCGCCGATACCGGCTATCGAGCAGACCAATCTCATCTATAAATGGAGCCGCGCTTCCTTTGCCACAACATAGCAGATAGCTTAGCACGATAAATGATCTGAGATCATGCGTGCCCGCCCTGTACACGTACTTACGAGCTCATAGACTGACAGTCGGTACAGAGTTCATAAGCCTGGGAGACTGAGAAACGAGGTTTACTCGGCCGAGTAGGCACGACTAAATACGACTATGACTTAGCAGGCATAGGCGACCCTTTTCGCCTTTTCACGTGACAGCGAATCATACCACTATGCTTGTGTATCTATCCGCGATGTCCGCAGATGAGCCGCCTAAGCTCGCCTACATGCGTCCTATATAAAATGACTAACCCACAGCGGAGCAAGCAGCTCGCAGCTGTTTGAGCGGTGAGTTGAGTTTTGCTGAACTGAGCTGATTCGAGAGCTGGTTGCCCGCCGGCTGTCTGAGCTCCGAGTTGCGTCGCCCGCCGGCTGTCTGAGCTGAGCGGAGTCGTCCGTACGGTGTGTACTGTGTGTGTATTGTGGTCGTCCGTCGACTGTCAGATCCGACCAGCTGTCTGATACGTCTCGAGCCACTTGATGACGTGACCGGTTTACCAGCTGGCTCAGAGCAGCCTCTGGCGCGCGCCGTCCGTCCACCGTCGGGCCGCGGCACGGCTCTGGGGCGAGCCCGTTCAGCGCATCAGCGGTGGCGTCACGTGCAGTGTGCACTGCTTTGATAGATATAACAAACGCCGTCACCGCGATCGGTTTAGCTATATGTGAAGTTGATTAACGACCGCTAAAAATGATGGAATTGAAGTGCTATGATTTCTTTCTTCGTATTCTCCTGAAAATGTTTTTTTCCTTGACATCTGCCTGCATAATTGTAAAAAGTCCGATAACAGATTTTAACGATAACCTTTTTGAAAATACACTCCTCTTATCTCCAAACACTCCCTCTCTTCCTAACTCTCTCTCCCTCTCTCTCTCTCTCTCTCTCTCTCTCTCTCTCTCTCTCTCTCTCTCTCTGTCTCTCTCTATCTGTCTCTCTCTCTCTCTCTCTCTCTCTCTTTCTCTCTCTCTCTCTATCTGTCTCTCTCTCTCTCTCTCTCTCTCTCTCTCTCTCTCTCTCTCTCTCTCTCTCTCTCTCTCTCTCTCTCTCTCTCTCTCTCTCTTCCTTCCACACCACTCCCGCTGCCTCTGGACGCAGGGGAACAGGCAGCCAGCAGCCTCCTCACGCTCGTAATTACCACCTATTCTCAGTGCCCCCGACGCTGCAACCGTGCATTTAGCTCTGTCAGCTCGGCCAACTTTCAACACAAATCGCTCAGGTGCGCAGCATCCAAAACAGTCTCCGGTAATTAAGTTATCCCAGAAGACGGATCGGTTGCCTTTGACGGCCGACAGTGCGTATTAATAATATCCATTTTCAATGGGATTTAATCAGGCCGCTCTTTGCGCCGCTGACCGCGGGCGCGGACGGCGAGCACCGAGACCAATGCGGCGCGACCGCGACTCATTGCGGCGCGCGGCGCAGATGACGCGTCGAGCGGCGGCAAACGCGGGGCGCGGCTGATCGCGGCGCGGCCAATTAAGACCGACCCCGGGCCCAACCATTATTCCCGACCGCTAAGACGAATAGCAAAAAGATAGGTAATTTACAGACAGATATTTCATGTGATGTGCAACTCACCTCGATGATTTGAATATCGCTGCCTTTGAATTGCAATTATCGAGCATTTGAGCAATAATTGAGCGGCGGCACGATGACGCGGCGCGTCTGTGCCGCGCCGTGTCAATAGCGGCGCGGCCGGGGCAGCCGCGGCGCGGCCGAGGCGGAGGCGGCGCGGCCGAGACGTCTGCGGCGCGGCGGCGGCACGGTGGCTCCCATTGTGCGCCGAACAGCCGTGAGAACCACGGACGGTGATAATTATTGGTCCCGATCTGAGCGGCGTGATTCTATCGTCCCAGCCTCAATCATCACTACCTTTCATCAGTGACATTAAAGTGCATTTAATCTGGCCACGGTATCGCTTTGATAGTGCCGCCCGACCTCAGCGCGACGGGCCGGGAGAAGGTGGCGGCGGTCAGCGCCGGAGAATGGCTGTGGGAATGAAATGTTATCGGCCGGCAGAGAGAGGGTGGGTGGAGAGGGCGAGGAACGGGATGGAGCTGATGCTGAAACAACAGGTGCGAACAGGGTGGATAGGGGATGGGGGGTGTGAATGAGGTGATAAAGGGACGGATGGTGAGGTCAGGGCGGGATGTATGAAGGGGCAGCGGGTGGTGGCGGATGCGATTCCCTGAATGGCCAAGTCAGGGATGAGAAGGAATGGTCACAGTTCAAGGATAGGAATAAAGGCGTGAACTAGGATGAGGTCATGGCGGAAAATATAACAGGGACGGTGAAGGGATGGAAAGCATGTGCACGCAGAAATAAATATAAGGGAAGCTAGAACAGTCACCTCGGTTTGATTGGCGCTGGTCGTTAGCTCAGTTGTCGGCGCTGGTTCAGCTCAGCTGTCAGGACTAGCTCAGCCCAGCTGTCGGCTCCCTCTAAGCTCGGTTCGGTCACCGCCGCCCAGCGCGGCTCGGCTGTCGCGGCCTGACGCCTCTGCCATTAGCCCGTGTCTGTGCAGTGCATTCCGACTGCGTCCCGGCCGACAGCGCGTCACAATGGCCGCATCAGCGCCGCATCTCGGCGCGCGGCGCGCACTCGCCGATTGTGCCGCGCCGTGGGAACCGCGCGGCGCGATCCGGCGCGGCCGCGGCGAGATGTGACGCGCCCGTGCAGACAACCTGGCGCGGGTGTGGCAAATGAATGACGCGGCAATAGTCGGTATAGGACAGACACTGAAGGAAGTGGGAGAAGACGGACTACGGAGACAGCGGGACGGTTGATGATGGGGTTTGGCATGTCAATTATTCGCTCTTTTCATCAGGCAGCTGAGCTGACCGGAACATTTTTCTTTTTTTTTACTTGCTACTGGTATTTTTTTATACATTTTACGCAAAAAGCACAATCAGAAACGCATTCAAGCAGTTTCCTATACCTAATCAAGAGCCAAATTTCTCATCAAGTAGTAAGGGCTATTGCCTTCATTGAACCGCTTAACTCCATCCTTTTCTTTCACCACCACGAAAAAATCAATCAAATTATTGTTCACAATAATGCTGCGAAGCAAACGTTGTATGGAATTTCAAACAAAGCACTGTCAAGCTGTCACTGATGTTCATACCTGCACATACACAGCTTTCCTAGCTTCCGTTACTACAGCATGGTCCCGCTCTGCCGTTGCCATGTCTTGGTCAGGCTCCTGGAATGCCCCAAAGTGTTCATTCCGTGCTAATCTGCTCATGAAATAGGCGAGATAACATCGTGTGCGACACAATGCATCGCCAAAACCCACCACAGTGACAATGTCTACATCTCCAACGAACCGTGACAGTTGCTGAGTATGCCCACTACAGGTGACCACCAGTGAACTTTTTAGCTAGACCCGTAAAATGTGATCAACTTCCGCCAAATTTTCCGTCAATGAAGGCGTCGGTCGGCTGGTTAACAAGTGTAAATACGCCTCGGTGTGGCCTGGATTGCTTGGAGGAAATGTTTGATTGCTTGCATGTAATGCTTAGCGTACATCAGGCTAACCATTGTTCCGTTGACTGCATTCCAAGCATGCAATTTGTTTTGAAAGAAAGACAAGAAGGGCACATTGGAATTTACATGCTGCTATTCCATATATTTCTACTCAAAAATCAAATTTGAAAATATATTACAATGATCTGATTAAATTCATGTCAGGCAAAACACAATAAGGAAAACAATTTGATAAGATTCACAATCACATGATCAATTCATGACGTTCAGCTGTAACATCTTTGACTTCGGTAATCAGATTTCTCAATGTTCAAATTACAAATGCCTTTTGATGTAGAACTGTCTCTAGGCATTTGACATTTGTATTAAATTGTTTGCGTTTCATAACAAATAATAGCAAACAAGTAATGATCAATTGATGTTTTTAGATGTCATGCGCATTGAGTACGCTTTTAGGTACGTTTAACTTTTAACGTGTTTATATGTATGTATGTACCTACTGTGAAGTGTGAACTGTGAACCATGCTATTGGCAGTTCAATGGTGAAGGCTACTGTAGCCTCAAATCAGTTAAAGCATAACCTCTTCTCATTGAAACTTGGAACAAATCTAGGTCATAACTTACAGCGTAAGACCACTCAAGCTTAGCCACTGCACAATACCGCACGTTGTGCAAGTGCTGAGTAAATGACCAGCTTTCTTTTGTTCCGCATGCGTGTTCGCAGTCCACATCTCCAAATCATTAGCAGGATAACACATCAATGATCCCAAATTTTTATTCATTCTGCAGAAACCGCCTGCCAGTGTTGCCTAATCGTGGTAGTAATACGCCTACACTAATTAAAATCAGCCACTTCTGCTGTAACAGAAACCGGAAACTGAACTGTAGTCTGGTGGTTGATCACAATGAGCATTATCTGCAAGTGTGAGTGTTTTAATCACCGGTTTCTCGATTGTGCTAGATATTCACACTGTTCTATATCACAGTATTTGGCCCCGTTATTATTAATGTATCAAAGTGATGCATTCAGTTAGAAATACGCGTTTCGGTACAAACGTTTCTGCACTTTGACGGATACCTACATTCAGGTTCAACGGAAAAAACGGATAGAGGAGTCTCATACGGCGAGCGCCGGAGCAACTCGAACCCGGGCTCCCAACACTGGAAGAACAGCGCTCTTTCAACTGGCTGTGGGAAGAGGCTGAGCTACGGGAAAGGCTGCGAGATATTCGAGATATTGCTGAAATTTTGCTTGTGTGCGGGACTTGAAAATATCCTGAAACCGGAATTGAATCAGAATAAGCGTGGATGTAAATTCGCATGCTCCAATTAGAGTAAATAGATGGATAATTTACGATGCACAAGTGTCTGTCTAGAGCCTAACAGCTAGACTATGTGCCTAATATCTAGCCATAAGCTAATGTGTTTCTGAAAGCCTTGGCCATCTGTCGCACTAATTGTGATTGGTCGGCCATTGCCTCTATATGCCTGGACCGTAGGCGCTCATGGTGGAAAAATGACAGATGTCACTTCAAGTGTCCATCAGAACGCAAATATGGGGGCTCCGAGCGATTCAAGATAATGGTAAATGGCTGGGACGCCAGGCGCCCACATGTCATAATCTATCGACGAAAGTCAACCGTTCGAGCTATGATGCTATCGAACTTTCGCAATCGGTATTCCCAGCTCCAATTTTCCAGACTGCGTCGGTTGGCGGTAAATTAGCCGGTGAAGTTCAGCTCATCATGCCACATTGCAACACGGCTCGTCAATACTAATTAGAGCCGAATAGCGTTCGATCCAGCATTCCTCGCTCTCCTCAGCACTTTTCCGATAACCATGGGCGATCGCTCTCCGTGTGCCTGTTACACAAAGTCTGTCACACAAAGGCACACAACGTCGCGTCAGCTGATTCAAAAGACATATTTACTTCAACTCATCTCGACTCCACCTTTTCCGCTCACTTCCTCTCTCTGCCCTCCGCGCTCTGCCTACCCCGACATCCAACGACACCCAATGACACCCCTATGACACCCCTATGACACCGCTGACACGGGCTGACACGGGCTCCTCTCCGGCCGCGCGCCGACGCAGCCCCGTCGGCCGCTCACTCCCCTGTTGTCCTCCGGTGCCGACGGCGCGATTGCGGCCAATTCGCCGCGGCGGCACCCGCTCATCAATAACGACGCGCCACTAATGGGCGGCGAATGTGGCGCGGCCGCACGCCGCCGGAAAATGGACACGCCGTCATTTCTGTAATCGTTTATTTCCTATCTGTCGCCGTCCCGGCCATTATGGGTGCGTTCCCAAGTGAGGCCGTGATGCTATCGTCATGGTAATTATGCTGTTTTATCCCCATCTTTTCCGCTTTAGCGCATTGTTTTTCCATGTGTAAATGCGGGGAACAAAATGGCAACATCCGCAGCGGTCACAAAGCCACTTATGCGGGGCGGGAGGCGTCGTCTATTCAGCTGATTGAATGCCACGTCGGCGAATGCGGCGCGGTGCGGCGCCGCTCGCCGCCGCGCGCCACTGCTCGCCGGAAACGCGCTGCGGCCGCCTCCCTTCCAAACGGTGGCCAAACAACATGTCTGCCGTCCGTCTGACCGACGGTGCCGGTCTGTGACAGGCCCCAACTTACGGTCCGAACGGCCTGAATCGCGCGTCAGCAGCTACTGAGCTGGTGCAGATGGTGGCAGCGGCTGCCGGCACAGGCGTGAAAACAGACACAGGATATGGTGGAAAACGCCCGTGTAGCCAGTGGTGTGCACCGTGTACTTTATTCAGCAGAGTTGCACGAACGTGTATTATTATACTAATAGGCAAAAAGGACGTTTGGTTACCGATATGCATGCAAATGTTAACTGAACTACTGTTCCATCTACATACATGGTTTAATGAGCCAATTGTACTTTTTGAAATCATTTGTCACGCAAATTTTTCCGTTATTTTAACTTATACCAATATACGGCAATATGAGCCATGACTATAACGTAAGTCGTTCATACGGGTCTACTCGTGCTTTTTGACCAATAGCGACCATGGTGCAGCAAGCGCTGTTTGACATGTGCGCGAAGGGAAAATAGTCATACGTCTGCTAACTATGTACCTGGACAACACGCACAACGACGCTCCGATGTATGTCTTGATTAGCTTATCAGAGATTATATCAGATAAAGATAACTCAATAGGAAGTTTTAACATACTCCTGGTATCTTACAGATCGTAGGAAGAAAGTATAAACTACGATTGTTGTAAAGTTGTTTGAACGGAAGGGTGCAAAATGGAATATGAACATTATATTGTAGATTGTAGAAGTACTTATTAATTTTAGAGAGGAAAATAGCCTAAAGTGTAATTTGCATATGACTTCCTCCCGTGACTAGGATGTGATTTGTCTCATGTTGGAATGTGTGTTAACGCCAGTCCAACTACCGTGCCAAGTTTCTTTCCGAAAACCTCTGCTCGCGCATTTGATAAACATTGCGTGAACGGTCCAAGTACTAGGCAATAACCAGTACTGACATGTCCACGGTGGTTTGGTAGACCGGCACATCCAAAGTACAGCATTCCTGGTTGTAATTAATACTACAGATGTCGAGCAGAACACCGCAACATGGCCCGGCCGCCCAGTGTCCGACCAGGCGAGTCATGTCGGCGGCCCACGCACCGCCTTTGTCCAGGTGCCGATCGGGGGTCGATCACAGCAACAGACGACAGTCGGTACACGGCCAAAGTATGCGCCGACTACCAATCATCGCAGAGGGCTGCCAAATGAAGGAAAACTGTCCGCTGAATCGACAGCGCCTGACAAACTACAGACCGAGGACTCGAAAGGTTGCCTGTAGAGTTGTAGACGTCCGGAGAACATGAAAACTGCGGGCGGTTCCGCTATTGGAAACGGTGGCGGTCGACTGTTTGACCCGAGTTCGACTGTCGGGCGGCTCATCAATGGATTGATTGGTCAGCCTGGGACAGCGGAGGACTGTAGAAAACATAACGGAATGTCGTCAGTCTGCACCGATGCTGTCTTTTGTGCTTGGATTCAGTTCGGTGTAGAATGTTTGTTGTATGAGTTCAGTGGAGGATGCTGACATGTTATGCTGCTCGTACGTCTCAATAAAAGTCACCCAGAGTCGAGACCTGGCTGCAGGCATCCAATTCCAGACGCCGGACTAAGCAAAACCTTATTCCGCGTACCTACGCCGCGCGCACTTTTTACAGAAGCGACAGCCTCTCTTCAACGTATGTTTTTGTAGTTAAAGTTTTTTTTCAAACATTCAACATTTCAACATTTTTTCAGCATTCAGTGTTTATTGTTCGCCTCTGAGGTTTCATGTCCACAAGAACAACTGAGAGGCGGCGTGTTTTTCTTCACCTCTGCAATTTCCATCACACTTTCGTCATATCAGATTTAACCCCACAAACAATGGTAATTCCGAGAGCATCACACATTTAGGCTAATTCATGAATCCCAAAGCATCCCACCGAGTGCCGCGTCCTGCCAACTTAATCACGTCCGATCTCTCCTTCACAAATGACTTACTCGCCTTGTTCGGGCGCTGCCATGGCCGCTGCCCTCCTCAGCTGCCCTTCACGGTTCTGCCGCCGGCGGCGGCTGCCTGGGGCGAACTGTGACTTATCTATGTGTTCTCATGGCCAGCAGAGGGTCACCGATCGTGCCCTATCGGCCGGCGAGGCAGGAAGATGGCCGGACCGCGGGCGTCTGCTTCCGGTCGGCAGGAGCAGCTCTGGTCACGACTGTCTGGAAGTTGAGCGGGGGTGCGGCTAACTGACCGATACAGTTTGAATGGCAGAGGGCTGGCGAACGTTGCGGCAATGCCGGGACTTTGGTCATTTGAAAATTGAGGGATTAATTCAAATATGGCCTGAAGAAACTAGGAGAAGGCTTTGCCTTGATCGATACTTAGCTTACAGTCGAGCATCGCTGATTGGTAGACAGAGATTAAAAAATAGTTGTAGAAAACGGATGTTACGGAAATATAGGCATAGTATTTACGCTTAGATAGCCACGAAAACAAATATTTTCCCGATTGGTTGCCGGCTTACGTGTTGCTTGCATGGGTGCTAAAACGCACGGGGAGATCCATCTGGTAGTGGGAATTGCACACCAAACAGGCATATCGAAAAACTCAATGTTATAATTTCAATTCAATGTTATAGTTTGAAATAACATAGGAAATGTTTTTCAAACCACTTGACAGCGTCGCGCAAGTTTAAATCGTTTTCGCTTACCACCGCATCAACGAAATGCCGTCGATTCACAATCTCAGATATGCTGCGATGCAGCGCAGCAGTCGTTGGTGTCTTGCGGCACAGCATGCCTACCTCAAACGTATTGCGGCACAGCCTAGCTACCTCAAAACGTATTGCGGCACAGCATCTCGAAGATAAATTTGCTGGATGGATTCACGTCAGATTTGGCGAAAACTTGATCTCATTATTATCACAGAAGCTCGTCCTTTGCTGTTCTTTGTCTTCAACGCCTACTTTTTTCAAAATACGTATTTTCAGAAAAACGATTAGCACCAGCACGATTAATCTGTTTTCTGTAATTAAGATTTACGAGCACCATGCCTCTCGCAATGCCCGCTCCATTACGAACTTCTTCGAGTGTTTCGCTCGGTTTCATTCATTGCATTCAAGAGCTGTTCTTTTGCCCATTTGCGCCATCTTCTGCTTCCCTGACGCCAGTTGTGACATCCCCCTCCCCGCCTCCATCCCGCTCCTTGCAAGTCTTCGCCGCCGACGCCGTTCGGCTTGGTCGCCCGGTGTGACCAATCGTGCGCTATCGCCTCGGCCGCGCCGTTTTTACCCATCCGTCTACAAAAGATTAGAAATTCTGGCCTGCAGGTGCGAGTGCGGCAGCTGCGAGCGGCGTGGCGCGCGCCGCCCGCGAAAAGTGCGCCGCTTCCGCCGCCGCCGCGCCCCGCTTGTCGCCGCCGGCACAATGGCCGCTTTTGTGTCGCAGTGTGTCGCGGCACACGCTGTATGTCGTCGGATTTGTATGGGAATTTGGGTGACAGGTCGGTCGGAGTGCTGTGAGAGTCGAGACACGAGAGAACGACTCCATGACATAATGTCATGCAAGGAGAAAGCTCGGGTACTTGACAAGGCTGCTTTTGAGGATGGTCTGGTTTTCAATCAAGAAATTCTTCTGAATGAACATATGGCAGCTTTTCTGTGGCACACCTTGGCTAGGACTCTTTGGTAATATGAGGATGTAGGAGCCCAAGGAAATGTTCGGTTTTGTGGCCCGCATTAGACCGACATTGACATGTAATAATGATCGCTAGTGTTAATTTTATGCTAGCAAAAGGTCCTCCATCGCAAATACGTATATTTCTTGGAACGCACAGTAGTGCTGCCCAGAACTGAGTCTAAATTTACACATCCTGTAGGCAACTGAATTCATACTGCAGGACTGAAAGGAATGTGATATTCAATGATAAGTGCTGTTCTCTGCACTCGTTTCCCGTCACTTCAAGCAGTTTAATTTGCATCAGAACATCACAAAACCGGACAGCCATTTTCGGTAGCCATTCAATTGGCGCCACTTGTGTTGTACTAGCTTGTGTAGATGCGTACGGACCTGAGCCGGTGCTCGGTCTCTGCAAATGCTAGGTACTGATCTAGATCTGGACTTGGCTCTGTGAAAAAATGAACTGATGAGTGTAATCCCTTTCTTCCTGTTCGCCGTCGCCGCTCCCGCGTAGGGAGGCCCGAGCACTAACTGGCTGGCAATCTCTTTGTTCTGGCTGCTTCCTCCTGCCCGGATTGACCAGCCTGTCCAGCCAGCCAGCTAGAGCTGCTTCCCTGATAGCCATCGCCACCGGCCGCCGACTTCCTGTCGCTCAAACACGGCCCCAGCCGCCCTGCCTAATCCACTCCCCGACCGGCCGACCTGCCGGGCCCCCGCTGGAGTCGGTGGCCGCCTCCTCACGCTGCCGTTTACTGCCGTGCATCCGGTGCAGGGTGCAGCCGAGACCGGCGCTGCGCCGGGCCCGGCTGCACCGCTGCGGCGGCGTCCATTTTGCGCCGGGCGCGTCCAACCGTTTCCGCGTGGCCCGACCGAACGCGACCGTGCTCACTCAGGGGCGAGCACGGTTTCACCCGTGACGGCTGCAGCCAATGGCGGCGCCCGGCCGGCACCGGCCGCCAATCCGACGGCCCGCCGGCGGCGGCGGAAATTCGCAATTTGGTCGGAAAATGGTCGCAGTGGAGGGGTGTGGGACGCACCGCAGGGTGCCTGCCAGGGGTGAAAGAAGGGGAGGGTGAAAAGGAAATCAGCGACTCCCCTCAATAGAAAATGGAGTCACGCCCGAGGCAAAAACTTTGTTGGGGTTTGATCCGCCACTCGCCCTGCCTGCGGACCGGAGGAGAGGGGGGGGGGGGTGGCAGGTGATCGAACGTAGGTGGCGTCGGTAGCGGCGGTGTATCGATGGAGTCACCTGTTGTGGTCCGTTCGGGAGCGACCGGACCATGGAGGGGGGGGGGCCGGGGGTCGGTGGGTAGACCATCTGGACTGGACCAGAGCAGGCGGACCATCACCTGCCGCTTTGTCCGATGCGGGGACCGGGTCTGGGCGGTAGCTCCGTCGAGCCTCCGTCCATCTCAGTTCGATACCCGCCGCACCGGCAGTCGACCCGGTCTCTTTGAGGCCGGTGGGTCAGGTCAGGACCATCCAAAAATTTCAAATGAGCGCTAAATTGAAAGCGATTGTCGATCAAGGAACGGCGTTTATTTTATTCACGATAAGACAGGTTACCAAATGCAGATGAACTTTAAGGCATTACCACCGTTTGTGATATCGTGTTGTCTATCGCATATATGCGCTGCGTCTACGGTGACTCAATCAA
This sequence comes from Amphibalanus amphitrite, assembly GCF_019059575.1. NCBI lineage: Eukaryota > Metazoa > Arthropoda > Thecostraca > Balanomorpha > Balanidae > Amphibalanus > Amphibalanus amphitrite. The sequence continues at coordinate 665,546 of NW_024881694.1, read as the reverse complement.
TAGGTATATTTTAGCATACAAATTACAAATGCATATGCACTGGGAAACCTTATCCCTTGCCAGACCTATCGGTTTTCTACATATATCCCGGCCAAGATGGGTGCCAGGCGCGGATACAAGGGGGGGGGCCATGGGGGCCATGGCCCCCCCCTTGGCCGATTTTTTTTTTCAAAAATAAAATAAAAAGTTAAAAAGTTAAAAAGCTGAAAAGGGGGCCTCCTGAAAATAAAGTGGCCGAAATCCGATGAGTTTTTTTAACCTACCCACTTAGTTATTTCTTAGAAGACTAGCTGAGAAGACTTCTTTGTTAGAAGATTGGTAAAGCTTTTCATAACTTGGAGGTCTCTTATACTCACAGAGATGACCACTTTTACAGGGCCTCCTAACCTGCACAGAGGGCCTCCAAGCCTGCACAGATGTTGAGATGTTGCCTGAACAGCTAGATAAGCTCAATAGACGCAGTTTTTTTTGGGGGGGGGGCCAACAAGTGGGAAGATGGGGCCTCCAACAGGTGGGATTATGGGGGGGGCCTCCTGGTTTCTAATGGCCCCTCCCTTGGAGATTTTCTGGATCCGCCCCTGATGGGTGCGACCCCCAAGCTGTTTCGCCCTTAGCTGAGCTAGAGCCCAGCGAAAAAATACGAGTGTATGCGTAACATATGCACCGTTACGAGACACGGCGATTCGTCCCCGATTTTAGGGTTTCAGATCAACTGGTGATTTCTGAGGTCAGGTGAAGTGCTTCAAGGTACGAGTTCGATTTTTGGTAAATACTTAGCTTCGCCAAAAATGGTATATGAGACGCGATTTCGGCACCATCGTGTTCGTCATGCTCAAGCGCGTCGAAGGATAAGTTTTTTTGGTTGGATGAGGTCAACTTAGGATGCTGACCTTAGGTAAAGGTCAGGTCATGCCCCGAGGTCACTAGGCTAGTCGAAGGAGAAGGAGAAGCAGGTCATCTCACATATTAGTCGATTCGGCAAGTTTTCCTGGGTCCACCACTGGTAGCTTTCCTTACTCAATAGCTCAACTGGTTGGGTACTATTGACGAAAAACTCCGATGGCCTAAGTGACGTCCTAAATGACGTTACAAAAGGTCAACAATGCAGAAGTAAAACATTATGCCTTGCAAATAAACATTCAAGGAATGGAATGGAAGGGAGAGCGTGAAATCACGATTCCACGTGCTTGAGGTAATGAGGTAGGTTTAGATCAGGGTATATTGAATTAGGGTTTAGATCACTTCCGGCGGCAAAATAAGTTTCCATATTTTCCCCATTGACACACGATGGTAAGATCACGTGGCCGAACCATCCTAGGGTGACCCTCCAAAAGAAATTCGAGATATACAAGCTGTGAGATCCAACACGCGCATGACGGGGGGGGGGGGCTCTACAGAGTACCCTCCCGTTTTTCGGCAATATCTTCTGAACCGTTTGACGGATCAACACAAAACTTGCGATACCCTCAGCGGCATTAATTTGACACCTTGTGTTAAATTTTCAACTTTTTATCGACCATAGTTTGACCAGAAGTGACGTCAGAGTGACGTCATGTCGGCCGATTTTGATGCAAAATATTGAACTACGACAAACGCTTTCAAGAGCTAAGTTTTAAAGCTACATCCAATTTCCTTGCATTATTGGACTGCAAATACACATAGCTATCAAACTGCGATCTCAAATTTTCGAACTTTTGAAAATTTTGAAAAATATGTATTTTGATTTTTTTTTTGAAAAGTTTTAATTTTTCGCAAAAACTGAAATGTATGAACACACACTCATAAACTTAATAGCAAGTTTTAGCCCTATATCTTCAATAATAGGCAAGTTATTTGGCATTTGCATTATTGTCAAAATTTTGCAATTTTATATTTTTCAAAACCATTCTCCAGTATGTTTTTGACATCGTACAGCAATATAAATGGCACCATCGTGTTCCTGAGTTCAAACTGCATCTAAAAGGCTCCTTTTTTATTGAAAAAAAAAATATTATCAAAATTTGACCATTTCTGACCTGAAAGTGACCTGACCCCCGGTAAATTCAGCTGAAAATGACCTCATATGACACAGACGACATTGTTTTCTAAATCTACGAGTAACATGGACCATAAAATATTCGTCACGTGACCCGATACATGATATACACTTTTCGTGACCTAGGATGTCCTGTCCTTGACCTGAAAATTTTGAGGTAAAAGTTCGGTACCCTTAGGGTATCTAAGGCATATATCAAAGAGTGCGTAAACCAAAAATGAGTCTGATCGGAATTGTCAGCCGGCCTTTCAGAGCCTTAATTATGAACCAGCAAAAATGCTGATAATTTTTACTTTGATCTGACCTGTGACGTCATCGGGGACCTCGAGGTCAATGAAAATAGGTTTCCTGTAACAGTTTTCCAGGGCTGAAGGATGAAGAGCAGGGCAGGAAATGAAGGATTGTGCACCGTTTTTACAGAGTCTATGACGAGAGACGCCCATTGCGAAGTCCTGAAGTCCATTGAAAGCCCGATTTCAGGTGTTTGACCTGACCTTGACCCGACCTGTGACCTCAAAATTCAACTTAAGAGTACTCATCTGAAGCGTCTCGTCGCTTTCTTTCGTTTGTCGCCTCGTGCGTTTCGCTGCGCCTATTGGTTGGCTCGAGTTATCGGCTGGGGGCGTCAAACGCCCCCCCCCCCCACCCAGCAAACGGGCGGGTGGCGAAATTAGAAATTCCCCAGCAACTGCCGGGTTAAGCAATTTTAAGTTTTTGGTGTGAGCTAGAGACCTGGATCGAAGGAGAGGAGAAGCAATTTGCTGTTTTGCAATATTTCTTTCCGCGCTGATCGTTTCCTTATACGTTTCGTTAAAAAATCGATTAAACATGGCCTAGATGAAACGGGAGTTCCTACCGAAAGATCTTTCATTCGTTCATATCTTTCACCTATGTTTAATGTATGAGCTTCTATTGCCAATTGATCACTTTTTCGTGACGGTGTTGCAGACTGCAGCATCATTGCTGACTAACCGATATAAATACAACCCCACCAGCAATGCATTTAGCCCCCAAAATATTGCAATTACATGTAATTTCGGAATTGAACATCATGCATGATGTTCAATTCCGAAATTCCACAGCATTGCCCCCAGCTGCCCTATATGGCCCACAGCGCCCACCCACCAGCTCCGAGCGGCCAGCCGGCTGGTCCGCCTCCTGCGACACGGGACGGCCGCAATCTCCTCCATCAGGATGAACCCCCACTTCCTGTGCAGACCACTTCACGCGTCAGCTCCTCCGGTCCCCCCCCCCCCCCCCCCCGGCTGACCGGCACGGCGGCGGTCCGGGGCGGCCGCGGGCGGCGGCGCCCGGCCCGGGCGCCGTGCCCGCCGCCGCCGCCCGCCGCCAGGTAATTGGTTAGAAAGCAGGTGCGCTGCCGGGCAGCGGCTGGCGGCGGCGGCGGCGGCGCTGGCGCTCGGCCGGCGGCCACAGTCGCTCCCGGGGCGCCCCGCACTGCGCGCTGCTGACCCGTCGACCCCGCAGGCGACCGAGGTGACCGCGCCGACCGGCCAACCCCGCCGAGTGACCCGGGTGACCGAGCCGACCGCCCAGCACGGTGAGTGTCCGGGGAGGTCAGAGGGTGATCAGGTCCGATCGAAGGTCATTGGCGGCGATGGCCCGCGGCGATTGGGGACCCAATGACCTGTGCACGGCGCCGCTCGCCGTCGGTAATGGAGCCCCGCTATTGACGCGCCCTGGGGCGGACGGAGGAGCACGCGCGCTGACGACACCCCGGGGGCCATGTCTTTGTCAGCGTCACTGTCGACGTTTTTTTTTTGCGATCGGCGGCAGCGAGTATCATGTGACGAATGGGGAAAAAAAGGCGGTGACACGACGCGGAGCAGATATTCGGGCGCTGTTTGGCCGCTCCTAATTATGTCGAGTGAGGTTTGCCGCAGCCAAACAGGCGTGCGGTGCGCACTTGTGTGCCATTGTGCGCCATCCTTCCCTTGGTGCTGCTCCGCGACACAGCTGTCGAACAGCATTGTATTCGCCTCTTGTTCGGTTGGCTCAGCGCTCCGGGCTCGCTCAGTTCGCCGCCACTAAAATGGAAAACATTGTAGATATGCTGATTTCGTCATTTATGCTTCGCTTTTTTCATATGGGTACCTGAGTGTCAGGAGTACTAAAAAGTATCTTAATCTTCTGAGGAGGCAAGTATTGTAGATGAAAAATATATGAGGACCTCCTCCAGGTTATCATCGTAATTCCTATTATAGCTTTTTATTCAAGTTGATTATGTAAAGGCTGGTAGCAATATTCAACGAGTATTCCTTTCAGCTTGATATATCTGTGATCAAAATGTCAACTAGTAGTCTCTCAGATGTAATATTATTTCTCACCGCTAGAGCAGCGTCTCGGTAAAGAAATCCCAAGCCACGTCGTGCTTCGCAACTTTGTTCTCAATACTATGTAAAACTCTTAGCAATAGACATTTTAATAAATAGGTATGTGGCGAAGATTTTCGGTGCGTCTCCCTCGTCTTCCATTCAATAAATCTTATCATGTGAAAAAGGTTACCACTTTAAATCATTTCCAATCCATCTTATAGCTGTCATACCATCTGTTGATCAGGTTTGTCAAATGTCCACTTCAGCAATGCATCAAGGAGACAAATGTCGTTACCTACCCCGTGACTTTTTCCGCAGGCAGATATGTTTCCGCTACCCACGTGCTGCCTTTTATCTGCCAAACGTCAGATTATCGACACTGTCAAATCACCTTCACATATCATCTTTTCCGTGTGAAAAATGACTGGTAAAAATCTCGCTACGTGGAGCCGCAGATCGTTCCATCATTCCAGCGCGGCTTATTGCGGTAAAAATGGCTTATTGCGGTAAAAATGGTTGATCCGTGCGCCGGAACCAATACATTATGACGACAGAGCCGTTAGTGACCATCTCCGGTCGACGGTGACTCTGGCATTTGACTGTGAGATGATTGGAAGGAGTGACCCCGCTTTCAGTGAGCTTATCCGATATGCCGACGTGGAGCTGCATACCCGATGTCTTACCTAGTGAGCCGTCTGATTTCAAGATGAAATCATTCTCGTTTGCAGCTTGGATGGAAATTAATGGTTTGACACACATCTTGATGCATTTGCTCGCTACAGAACGACAGACATTCAGAAAGTCGCTAACTATAATGACTTCGACCTTACGGGTGCGCTCACTCCAAGATCAAATACATGTTGATCATTATCATTTATGTTGAGGCACTTAAGAAAATCAGATGATAAAATGCCTGAATGATTACACAACCGCAAGTAAGTCTCACATATGCACTAGCTGTTCTTTCCTATTGCCCTTCTCTCCGTCTCTGGTCATTTACCAACAAACAATCGTCGACACAAGACTTATACTTTGTGCCCAAATTAGTCCCGAAATATAGCCCGATTCACTGCCACCATTGTGGCGTGCTCCGATGGGTTTGGAGTCTCTCCGCTCTGTGGACCACCTCTGTGTGAGGCAGGTCCGGCCGAACAGAGCCATTCTCTGCGCAAACGGCCGCGATTTGTCTCAGTTTAGCGGAGACTATTTGTCTCCATATACCACCCAGAGGGGCGCTAGTTAGGAGGGCGGTCGGTCAACTTTTATGTGGTCTCGAGACACAACTGACCCTGATAGGGCTTGAGGAGGAGTTTGGTCTAAACAGACTGGATTTTAGCTTTAAGGCACGGCTAACACTGAATAGGCATTTGAAATAAGGGAGACCAATCTGAAAACTCTTGATGTTATGTCATTTTTCAGCTACGCTTAAAACTCAATAATCTAGGGCTTGCAAAACGGTGAACCTTTTCAGCACATTCGAACAAAAAAGCTGTATTGCGATGTATCATCAAATTTCGATTTGCATGTGTGTTGGTAGGCTGCACCGCAAGACATCGGTGCCGCGCGGCACAGCCTACCTCGCAGCCTATTTCGCCTCATTTTACTGCAACTTAGATTGTACTGCAACAAAGCGTGTGTGCCACACCACACATGGCTCCTGCTGAATAGCTACACCTCTTCTAAGGCACGGTATGAGGCGAAGCTTCGGAATAGGCGGCTTTATGGTTATCATAGCTATTGAGGCTTCAAAACTTGCATTTTTCGAGTGATTGTTCTGCCATATACACTAAACTGATAAAGATATCAACTTAACTGCGTTCATCCATGTAACGTAATTATCATGCCATATATTTTACGTTAACACTATCAACGCGAGGATTGTATGTTAATGTTTTGAACTCCAAATGATGGTCATACGAAGGAGAAGCCAAGCTGTACGAGGCACCCTGTCATCGCTTGAACCCAGCTCATGGCTAGGCAAGGCATCGCTTCATCTCTGACGCTGATCGCACTGCGGACCCCCGCCTTGTTTTCCCATTCGCTCCACAAACAGCTCATCCTGAGCCCACCGACACTGCGCCACTGATTGCCTCACTGCGCCGTTCCTTGCGCCACTTATCGCCTCCTTAGCCGGTCCGTCTGGCAGCTCTGTCGGCATCTGGCAGCTCTGAGGCCGTCCTGCCTGGCTAAATCGCCCCATAACAAGCTATGCTAAATGAGTCACTTGCCCCCATATCGGGTGGCATTAGTGGCGAAGCGGGGCGGCTTGTGTGACGCATTGTGGCGCAGGTATGCTCATTGTGGCGCAGGTATGCGGCCCTATGGCCCAGTCGGTCCGATGAGCTGAGAGCTATGGCCACACTCCATCTCCAGTCGGTTTCGACTAAAGCCAGCTGGAAAGACTCTGAGCAACAGACAATGCGGCGTTCTTTGTAGAGAATCGACAGCGTCTTATTGTACTTAGCTCATTAGGGAAAACCCCTCTCCTTGAACACAAGTATATCAACACCAAATGAAGAAATTAAACTTATGGAGAAGCAGCGTCGAATGAAATTTAGAGCCATCGAAGTGGAGAAAATAAGCAAAGCACTGAATCCATTCCATTGTTGTAGGGAACATTGAGAACTTGACTAGGACTTCGATGACAGAAACCCTTGCCTTTTCCTTAGTCCCCTGCAGCCATCTCTTGTTCCCCACTCCCCCTTATCTCCACTCCTCTCATCCCGAGTGGTGACTGAATCTCTACTCCTCTCACTCAAACATTCCGAAGAAGCCCACTTTTCTCTATTCCAACCCCTCCTCCTTTGGCCAGTACCCCATCACCGTCGTCGTCGTCGGCGGCGGCGGCGGCGTCGCAGTTGGTCGGCTCCGTCGGGCGCGACGCGCGCCGGGCAGGTCTAATGGCGGCCGGCCACCAGGTCGATCGCCACTAACGACGGGACGGCAAACAGCGCTCGCCACCCGCTCAATAATACACGCTCGCTAATGAGCCCGGTAATTGGTCAGGCAACGGTCGCCGCGGTGCAGGCAGCGCCGGTCGATCGAGCCGACCGACATGGCCGACGGGGGATCCTCAGGGGAGGGGAGCGAGCAACAAGGGGTTGGTGAGGAGCGTTCGGAAGGGACGCCATGGGTGGCGAGGCACTGTTTAGTGTTTAGGTTTTGTGTGACCACTGATAAAGGTTGATACACGAGTAGATCGTCCATGTTGTAAAGCTGTAAAAGTTCTCGGACATCGAGTCGTTCCGATAGCTCGATGTCCCCTAAAACATCACCTCGCCTAGCTTCAGTCACCTCCGAGGGACATCATCTGGGCCGAATGTCTCACTCAGCGCTGCAACATTATTGCCGCACTCCTAACTGTCGTCGCCGCTTCTCGGCAGCATAAATCGCGCCGCTATTTGGCCGCCGTTGTCGGCACTGTGAGCCAGCCGGCGCTGCATAGCCGGCAATTAACCCAGCTCCTAATCAGCTTCATTCGCATGCCGGGCGTCATCCCGCCCGCTCTGCAAACCGCGGACCAAAGTGGCCGGCCACCGAAGCTCCAATAAAGCACCGGCGACCCAAGTAGCTCGGCTGGCGAGGCGGATGGCGTGCCGGCTGTCCTCCGCACCGCTCCGCTCCGGCGCGAGGTAATAAATCCGCCCCTGAACAGATCAAAGCGCCCTGGCCATAAGCCCGCGGGCGCGCCTCACGGAGCGGGGCGCCGGCGACACGCCAGGACAGCGGAGCCGGGTGTCACGGCGGCACGGACGATTAGAGTCGGCAGCCGGCATGCAAAGTGGCTCCAAAGTGGCTCCAAATTTACCTTGGTCGGGGTAGGAATGTCCCAGTAAACCAGACTTGGTAAATGATATATTGGTACTTGCAGCTGATAGCGGAAAGATGGCGCGGTAGCATTATTTGGATTTGACTTTTGGAGTTAAAGCAGTGAGACCAGATAAGGCATCAGACATGCAAGGAGTAATTTCATGAATGGTATTCGGTGTCATGCCTTTGGTTACGTTATGGATAAAGGTAGCATTTAAGCACGGTTGCATGCAGCTTGTAAGCTGATGTCTGAACAAAGCCTTATTTGGAAGTATCATTAGAATATATGACCTTCTCCTCGGAAAATGACCAAATGAATGAAAATGATTATTTATAAATAATCATTTTCATTCATTTGGTCATTTTCCGAGGAGAAGGTCATATATTCTAATGATACTTCCTACATTTATCATGCTCCTCGCAACAGCTCTCAACGATATACGAAGCCTTATTTGGTTTGAAGTTAGGCAAGAGGCTAGGTCAAAAGCCATAATCGCTCCTTCAATTTTGAAAATTACAGCCACTTACTGGAGTTTATACATATGTAGATAAACAAGGAGAAACCAAACTGAACTACATTCACCAAATTATGAGATGATGTTTTTCATACTCCAGCGTAGATGGGTAGCCATACGGCTTCCACGGTTGACAGTGATGACATCAGTCATCTTTTGCAAGCTCGTTAAAGATTTGGACTATACGGGGACTCGAACCCCCGACCTTTGGAATTCATCCCATTGAAATGCTCATCCATTTAGGTGCATTGTTTCTTAGTGAAATATTTTCACTTAAACGCCTTGGACAGCGGAAGGTCGAAAACGCCACGCATATAGTGAAATCTCGCTAAAAAATCACCTTCAAACTTGCTTCATAAAAGTGAAGTGAAATCGTATTTCTGACCAATGTCCTGCCCCTACCTGATGGTTGCTGACTGCTGGAGGCGCGTCTTCAGTCCCCACTGGTCACTCGGCTCGTATTGATCGCTCCACGGGGGCGCAGTGGGGCGGGGAGGGGCCGTTTCCAGGGGAGGGGAGGGGTGCCGAGCAGCCCGGCGGCGGCTGCACACTGCATCAGAGACCTCCTATCGGGCGACGACACAGGACGCGACATTTCAACACGCCCCGGCAGCCATTAATAAATGCTGCTGTCGGCTGCACTGCCGGCTGCGACGGACACCGAGTTCGCTGAAATGTCATATGTCAAGTGTCAAGATAAAAGCGGTGAGAAGCTCGCGCGCGGCCGGAGTCGGCCGCCGGCCGCCGCTCGCCGCTCCTCGCCAGCTGACTTATTCACGCGCTCCGCGCACCGCCCGAACCCATTTCAGAGGCGAATTTTTCGCCGAAGAATGTTACGGCCTGTCAACATGGTGCAACTATGGTTAGCGTGCATTATGCAAGGGATCGAAACTAATCATGCGGACGACTGACGGTGGCGAAGGAATGCAAGGCAATGTTTATTTAAAAGGAAAAAGACGTGTGAAGACTAGGCTTCATGCAATTTTAAATGCACCGGTAGATTAGTTCCGTTCCGCCCTTACAATTTTTCATTTCCATAGGTTTCCATCGCAATTCGAAGACCATGCACCGGGCTGTTTCCACTTTACCTTACTTGATGACCATGGCAACTGAGAAAACTACAGGGTATGAATGAATTGCGATTCCGAATTCTAGCAGAATCTGATGTCATGCACGTTGCCTTTTCCCCATGTATACCAATTCACTTTGGTCACATATCCTGTATCCACACCGACACCATCCCACCATCCCAGTATCCGAACATAAACCGGACACCTCATCCCGGTCCGGTCACACATCCGCTGTCCTCGGTACTATGTACGTACATACAACGACATGCCTACCAGCACACCGGTCACTGGGAGTGATCGTACGATAGGACACGGGCCGGAGAACCGTACAGCTGGCGAGTCATCTGTCCTTGCTACCGCTGCCGCTGCCCGCTGTCCCGCTACCCACTGTCCGCTGTCCGCTGCCAACTGCCAGCTGCGCTCTGCCCGCTGTCCTTGCTACCGCTGCCGCTGTCCGCTGTCCGCTGTATGGATTGGGGGATTGTTGTGGACTGGACTGGGAGTCTTCTGCTGAGCTGGGCTGCAATGGGCTTAACTGGACTGGGCTCAGCATAAATGTGCTGGAATGAAGTGAGCTGGACTGACTTGGATTGGGTTGAATTGGATTGGGCTGAGCTGGGATGGACTACAGAAATTACAGAATGGATTAAACTGCTGAAAGCCAATGAACTGGGTGCCAATGGCGATGGTTTGTTGCCCTGCTTGTAATTGGCGGTGGTGGTTGTATTGGAACCAGGAAAAGCAGAAGCAGGGAAGACCATGAATAAATTCGAGCGATGACAGGATGTGAGCTAGGACCGGTGTTCCCGATGGAACTGAGACTCCGCCTGTGTCTCCAGCTGCCCCGAGCTTTGTCTCGTCTTTGTTCTCCGCTCTATCCCACCGTCTGGGGCCGGGCAGGTGCGCAGAACAGGACTCGATCGTCTAATCGAGCCGGCATCGTGTCTATCAGACGCCGTCAGATGACTGCCTAATTTATTGTCGGATGCTCGCGCCGCCCGCTGGAGACGCACGCTGACAGGTCCCCCCTCTGGGGGAGGAGACGGGGGGGGGGGTACCGCACGCGCACGTGACAGAAACTGATCGGAATCGGCATGTCGACGGTAGGCGAGCCGGGAAGGCGTGCGGAGAGCGATAACGAATGGCAAGTGTTCTTGTTTGGTATGATGACATTGCTGGTGCGAGCGCAAGCTAGCATATTATCAGTAACGCCACACCATTCTTACCGACACAGGAGATCGGATAATGGGCAAATTAGTGGATCTAGTGGACGCAGAAAGTAAGGATGGTGCGTAAATGTTTCTTTATTATTCATTTTGATTAGCACCCACAAAGGATATCGCCCTTTCGATGTTTATCAGTGTCATTTACATAAGACGGTTTTGTTGAGTTGTCATGAGGCAGCATTTCAATTAATTTGTCATGTCAGTTAAGGCCTTTGAGTCCGTTCCAATCGTCCGTATACAGAGAATATGCCTAATATTCATTGCCAGCGTTTCGAAAACTTCCCCTTTTTGCGTGACCTCCTATGCATATATAAACACCTACATGGTCAAGAGACACAATGAATGGCATACCGCTGTCTCTATCGCTGTCAACGCTGCTGCTGCAAAGCGACATATTTCTGGTACTGATTGCGACCGACGCGATTCAAGTTTGATATGAAAAATGTCACCTCAAGGTGACTTTCCGCTACATGCTGGCATGTATTGCGCATGGTATTAGAGCTCGAGAAATATCCGTCTAGTGCAAATAGGCGGGCAATTATGTCGTGCGTTTGGTTGCCAACTGTCAGTCATGGGACGACTTTCCTGTTGGACTCCGAGCTCACTCAGTAAAGTGATCCGCCTTGATAATGAAATCAGGACAGATTATATCAAGTCATTGACTACCGTTCGTGCAGGTCGTTAGGATTTTGTATCGCTTCTTCTTGATTCAATACGGATATTTGCGAATATTTCAGAGCGACCACCATATCCCTCGCGGGCCCGGGGGGGGCGCTTTTCGCCCCCCCCCCTCTGGCGAATATTTGCGATAGCTCCCGAACGCTTAGGGATAGGAAAGCGAAACTTTCAGTACCTTTTCTCCCATCAATTTGACATCTTCTGAAGTAAAAAATTTGGACCTAGCCCCCTTGATGACGTCACAAGGTCCATTTTTCTAGACCCCTGCACGGCAAACTTCGGCGTCACAGACGCAAACTTCAAATAGCTGCTAAAAATAGAGTTTTAGAGATAAAGACAAATTACGAGCACGGTTGTGTAGCGTTTGACCTAGAGAAAAAATAGAAAAATAGTTTTGGTGACCTGAGGTCAGAGGTCAGGTCAACGACCCCGAAATGTGGTTTTAGTTTTTTCGCAAATGACTTCGACAAAAATGGCCCTAGAGCTACGGCAGTGGTACCATCGCATTCGCCTTGTCAAGCCGCGTCGAATGATATATATTTTGTTCGTAAAAGGTCAAATTTTATGTTGACCTCATGTGACCTCGAATGACCTCTGGTTGACCTTGACACATGAAAGGTCGTTTATGATGGATGGATTTGTATCCGCTGATCACGAATCTGGCATCTATTTTCCTCTCAGCCTTCATTTAGAGCTTCCGGATGGCAAAACGATTCTCTTGTGGAGTAAGTCCAATTTAATCCTATAATATCTAAAATTGTCTTACTTATTATAACTAACTTGAATTAGTGAAATAGCCTCTAGCAGGGATACTCTTCTGTGACCTTGACCTTTGAGAAGCCTTGTATCGTAAGATGAACCACAAATAGGGAACTGATAAGCCTCAAAACATTTCAAAACATCTTGGAAGTTAGCACGCAAGATGTGCGAAAAAGTGCCAAGTTTGAGGTCAATTTTGAGCGTGACCTTGACCTTGACCTTTGATTTTGAGCATAGTTTCGGAATCCTCAGATTTTCTTCTTTCGTTTGACACCCAATTTTGCCGGTTTGATGCAGCCTGCCGTCCTCTAGAAGGCTTACTTTGAGATCACTACACATGTGCCGGTTTTTGCCTTTGACCTTGAACTCTGACCTTGAAAATTGACCAAAGGTCAAAAATTTTAGGTGCTTTAGAATCGTCTCGTAAGGACCTTTCGTTTGGTATCGCTTTTGTTTCCGTAGCCCCTTTATTTACGGAGTTAGACAGGGGGGGGGGGGCGAAACCCCCCCCCCCCGGGCTGCGGTGGTTGGGATTACCCCCCGGGCCCGGCCGGGATTATGGTCTGATTTTGTTTTCGTCGTCTTTCCAACCACTACTGAGACTGACATTTCGGTGTGTACTTTTTCAGAGCAAAAGTCGCAGCCCTGGCGAGCAAGGACAGTATGGATCCGCTGACTTCTGTAGCCAGTGAGTATCCGGGTTAGTCGGAGAGCAGCACCTCAAACTTCTTGGCTTTAGCAGAGGCTTTAGCATTTTAGCAGAATTTATGTACTATAAGTCTGTATGTATGTATGTATGTATGTATGTATGTATGTATGTATGTATGTATGTATGTATGTATGGATTGATATCACTAGCCTCTCACATACAGCGTGGCGATTACGGCTAAGTCAAGTCCAAGGCCCTATAAAGAAGTCAAGTCCAGTGCGATTCACATCGAAGTGAACTCTGATGTTTCCGATTTTAGCCTGTGCTATCTAGATCAGCCGCTTTACACTTGAAGTAAGCTGTAACCAGTGTGAACCAGACGTTCGCACTTCTCTGCGTCCAAGTCAATGAAATAACTCAGCTGAAAGTCAACATCTCAACAGCAAGAATAATTTAATCATGCCAAATAATAAGAGTTACCAGAAATGGCGAAAAATAGTATAACAAATAGAGAGAAGAACACAAAACGCTTCTGAACCTAAGCAGACGCGCAGGGATGGGCAGGGTTAGAGGTCTGCGGCTGGATGTGGCTGCCGTCCCGAAAACTCTGGAAAATGGCGCCGCGGGGGACGTTGGTCGCTTGTCGGGCCGCGTCAGGCCACGTCGAGCCGTGTCGAGCCGTGTTGAACCGTGTCGAACCGCGCCAAACCGTATCACGAAACGACCTACCAGTTCCGCTGGAGACCCGTGATCCCAACCGTGCGAGATTTTGAATGGAAGGGCTGGGACATATAGGGATTTACATTATCACGAAGCAGATGTATATTGATAGAGACAAGTAGAAAAACACGGAACAAATAGTGCATGGACGCGTTTCGATTATTAAATCTTCATCAGCATGGCATAATCACATATCTTGTTTTATATCTATCATATCATATCATACATATCTATCATATCTTGTTTTCTCTGTGATTATGTCATGCTGATGAAGATTTAATAATCGAAACGCGTCCATGCACTATTTGTTCCGTGTTTTTCTCACGAAGCAGACTTTTAGCAAATTTACTTCGCTACTGGCTGGCAGCGCTTATTGTAGTTTTTATTTTTGAAATTGGCTTTTTCATAGCTTGATGATAGCAAAACAGGGAACTACGTAGGTAAGCTTCAGGACTAGTCGTATGAATTCCAGCGGGTGAATAATGGATATGTTTTCAATTTTGGAAAGCTCACTCACCTTAGAACGAGGTGAGTGATAATTACATACAGCTACCAATTAGAAACTGGGTCTAAGTGAAGATGTGAACTTATGCTGCAACTTAGTGAAATCAGTCGCATGAATTGGCTTCATGCGACTAAAAGTATGTTTTGTTTGAAAGCGAGATTCTTGTGACTTATCAGCGTTCAGTATTATTCATGCCGGTACTGATTCAACTGTCGATCTTTCAAGTAGGTATTCGCGCGACTCATTCATTCTCTTTGTGGATGTTTGATGCCTTCAGAATCAAAGCGCTCCTTCATATTTGAGAGGCCAGCCTTTCCAGTTTCCCAGCGCATCTGAACTCACTCATACGTTCTGTAGGCCAGCACCCAGACCATACCCCTGTGCGTGCAACTGTCTTAATTGGGGCGCGTCGCTCCCCGCTTCGCCCTGTGCATTCGTGCATGTGCCGTGTGCGTGTGTTGTGCTGCTGCGAGCGGGCGGCGGCTCTGGCGGCGGCCTGCGCCGCTGGGCGGCCGGCGGCCGGCGGGCGGGGCAACACGTCACCGCCCGTGCCCTAATGAAGCGGCGCCGCGCTCAATAACTACCCGCCACCAATTCGGCCGAACATTACCGGCACCCACGGTAATTGGCCCAATGACGCGGCAGCCGGCGGCGCCGCCCCCGCCGCCGGCTCGGCCAATGGGAGGCCGCGCCGCGCCGGCCGGCCGCGGCGCCGACCAATGAGCGGCGGCGGCGCGCCGGCCGCCGGGGAGGGGCGGGGTGAGCGCGGCGCGAGCAGCGCTGAGCGGGCGCGGCCAGGCGCGCCGCGCCCGCTCAGACCGTGTCGCCGCGCCGCCGCGATCGCCGCCGCCGCCGCCGCCCGTGCCGCCGCCGCCGTGCCTTGCGTGCCGCCACAGTGGAGGGCCCCGGTCGACTCCGTCACTCGATCGACATGTTGATCTCGGACGCTGCGCCCGCGTCGGCGGGCGCTGCGCCGCCGGCGCCCTCGTGGAAACTGACGCCGCCGCGCACTGCTGCACCGCTGCCCGTGCACCCACTGCCCACCACCCCGCACCCAGGTACGGTCCCAGATACGCACATCAGGTGTCAAATATTCAACAGATGAGTACCTCTTGATGGCCCTCTCTGATGTCTTATCCCTATTAGAGATGCCACTTTTGAACCCGCGAACCCGCTTTCTGCGGGTTTTCAAAACCCGCAGGGTTTTTGGCGGGTTCGAGAAGCAAAACTTGTCGTGTGGCGGGTATTTGGCGGTCAGACTTAAGAACCTATAAATTTTATTTTTGTATTTTTTTAGATGCAAAACACAATGCCAAGTGCATTTGCTCAGGTTAACAATACAATATTCATCAAAACAACTTCTAAAACAGAACCAAAAATAAAAATATATCAAGGAAGCACATTTCAAATGCAAAACTGAAAACAACCAGCAATAGCATCCACAGTCCAGCAATGACCAAACCAGGGAGGGTACAAGCAACAAACTACAAAGCATAAATAAATGCTGATGAAAACATTCCATAAAACATAAAAGAACCTGAAAGCAAACTTATAGGAAGCTGAACTGAAGTCTATGTGCAGTGTGCACTAGATATACATTATAAGAAACCAGACTAAAATGAGATGTTGAAAATCAGAGCAAATGCCACATGTTACTTTATTTGCGTCTGGTCGGCATAAAAAAGAGCTATCAGCTAAACAAAATTTGATGCAAATTCATTGATTACCTATCCTTAATCCTACTCTATGTTCTGTCCCACCCTATATTACGAAAATAACACACCAATTACCCTTACAAAAAATCAAAATATTGACTGGCATCAGGCATGCGGCCCAAACATAACGCAAGACAATACTGGCGCACTTCCGACATTCTGACAAGGATTGGCATTTGACTGCGTCAATTTTGGTCTCTGAGGCAAAGGAAAGCTGTCATTGATGACGCAATAATAATTTTACAATCAATTTTTCTGTCTTGGTTTTTGAATACCTCAAAATAGCAGTTATACATGTTTCAAAACCACGTATTTCTTTTATTTCTTTTGTCTTCTTATGTCCTTATCATTTGTATGCTGAGAGAGGACCAGCCAGAGAGGATTACCAAGACCAGAGGCCTCTTGCACCAAGCTACCTAGCTAGGTAAAATCGAAAAACCGGTTTCAGAATAATATAATCTAACGGTGGTAAATTTGTTTGCAATAGCCCAATACATAATCCTACATGTGCTTGCTAAATTTTGCATGCAAATTGTTACATTTGAGACTTGGACTGGGTATACGATGCAAAATAATCCAAGCATTGGTGCAAGAGGATTTTGGTGCAAGAGGCCTCAGATCTATAAAATTATTACATTTAATTTCGTATTTTCTGTCTCTTTTTCTTAACCGGTGAATTAACTCTGAATTGTAAAACTGTAGCTGTTGTGTAAAATAATTTTATCAGAATGGCACATGAATATGCATTATGCAACGCTGTTTTCGCAACAAGTTCGCACTAACTACGGCTGCAAGAATTTAGTCGCTGTAACTTTCTTGCAATCAGCTGTTGGCGACGCTTCTGACGCATGTTCCCAGAAATCCGTGGTTCATTGGTGCTTAGTTGGTTTTTGCTGGGATTTTGCATAATTTGTTTTATGTGTAGATCGACTGGATACTCATTATTCACCGTGTCACTATTTATTTTTAACTGGAAACCGCATATCTTTTTATATCAACATTCATTTTGATAACAATATCATTCCAGAAGCCTAACATCAACATTGAGAGGCAGCCAGAGTGAAATTTTGATCCTCAGCCAATGCTGAAGGGTAAGGTGAAAGAAAGATTTTACTGAACTCTTTTCAGAAAGGCATTTCAAATGTATTGATGTATTCATTTGCCACTATCCAGTGTGCACTTCCTGAGGGCTTAGCATAGCAATTTCAAGTCCTTACTATTTGTTTGGCTGTCTTTTTTTCTGCACAGCAATGAAGCAAGTAAGGTTTATATAGCTCTAGCACTGACCCAGCTGTATTTTTTTCTCGCAAAAGCAGGTTTTTAAAATTGCGGGTTTTTTGCGGGTTCGGCTCAGCCAAAATCAGCTTGCGGGTAGTTGTGGTTGGGCAAGGGGTAGCTGCGGGGCGGAGCGGGTAATGAAATTGCAAATTTGTGGCATCTCTAATCCCTATGCATTCTTGATTTTGTGCCTGCTGTGTATTCTTTTTTTTTGTATATGTGGTTCAGATTGACCTTATGCATTGAGAATTGCTCATAGGTGAATTTTTTCCCCAAAATTGCAGCATCCCATATGTTTCACACAGGCAATCATTTTGAACAATATCGTGGCACGGGGCGGCCCATATTGTTAGTTTTTGCTCCACTGAAAATTTCTACCATGTTTCATGTGCGCATCCCAGTTTACCATTGAGGTATATGTGGATATTTGTCAGAATATCTAATAATCTTCTCATGCAGCTATGTTGGGGCAGCATTATGTGAACGGACGTCTCGATGCCGGACCGCCGCTCAGTGTCCCGTAAATCCCGCTTACACCGTGCGTCAAAGTCTGCACTGAAAACAATTCAACCCGCGTACAGCGAGTAAAACCTGCTGCTGGCGGGTAGGGGAGAACGGGGTCAATTGTAACATTTTTTGCATTTTATCACTTGGTGAAAAGACGTTTGCAGTTATAAAGTTCTTTCTTTTATTATCAGAAACTACGATGTTTTGTCTTTAAAATGCAGTTAAAACATTTCCGAAATAACTTCTTTTTCGGGTCAAAATTGTTGTCCGAAAAAGTCAATTCAGCTGTTACAATTCACCCCAGATACGGGGTCAAAAGTAACACCACCCGGGGACAATTGTAACATGTTAACTTACAGGCTACAGCAACACATTTTTTCCCAAAAATTTGACTTAACGAAAGTATTGGACACTTGTTCATCTTCCCAGACTTGGTAGGTACGTTTCTTCTCAGGAAAAAAGGCTTAAAACCTCGCACTTATGCAGGGGTTCGATGGACCTCCTCTCCCTCGGTTTTTCGCAAATAAATTTCGTAAAAAACTGCCGATTGCGATAAAACTTACAGTTCTCTTAATTCTAGCAATGTTTCATCTTCCTCGAAAATTTGACGAGTTTGACATAATGGCCACTGACCTATAGCCTGTTACATTTGACCCCTGCAAAAATGTTACAATTGTCCCCGTCGCGCCTTGACATATTTTAGACGAAACTGGTGCAAAAAAGATGTTGCATGTACAGCATTTAATGCTTTCAATTTATGGACAACAAGCCTGCTAACGCTTACACAAAGTCTGAAGTCGATATCTTTTCAATGGCGGGAGTGAGCTAATCAAATATAACGGTATAAAAATTTACAAAATGCTCTCAAAAACACATTACTGTGCACAGCCATCGACATACCCGGCACTTTCGCCTCAAACTCTGTTGGGAAAGGCAGTATAGAATTACGCATTTTCGGTCTTAACATCAGCTCATTCTATTGGTAAGTTTATGAATTATTAACACTGTTACAATTGCCCCGTGTTACATTTGACCCCACTCTCCCCTACACCTACCCACCACCTAATTTGACACTCTACCAGCGGGTGCGTTTACCCGCATATCGCAGGCTGTCAACCCGAGTAGATTGTGTACCTAACCCGCATAGGATGGGGACTCAACCCACACACAGAAGGCAACCTACCCGTTCGCAGCGGGTACACAATCCGCACATGGCGTATTACCTGCGCTGCGTGGGTTGGGAACTCGCTTTCTGCGAGTAAAAATATCCGCTGGTAGGGTGTCCAAATCAGATGGAGGGTAAAGTACCCTCCAGTGGCGGCGTTCAAGGAGGAAAACGCCGCCAACCCGCCGGGATTCGAACCCGATATCTTTGATATTGCAAACCGATTCGCTACCAACTGCGCCACAGTCGACCTGACGTAAATCGACTGAAATGTCGGTGTATATCAGATTAAAATGAAGAACTGACGGCGGACTCAATACAGAAAGTAAAAAGGCTTATCTTAGACAATTGACATGAATCCGCCTATAGTGTTTTAAATATTAAGGAATAGTTTGGACAAATATTTCATTTGCATCGGGAAATATTTATTTATCCAGGCTTATTTTTACCAATAAAATGTGCTAAGAACGGTCTGCAAACTTCACCACAATGCGCCAGATTCGCGGACTGCAGAATATTCTGCTGAGCGTTCCAGCGAAATATTCTGCCGGCCAAGACGTGAAGGGCTGAAGCAGGCCGGCGCATGCATGGCCTTGGACCGGCGTATGCAGGCTGCTGCAGGTTCCGCAGAAAAATCCAGAAAGTCCACGTGGTCATCAGCATGCGTGATCAAGGCAACCTGCGTATAGCATGTCATCTACCTTGGCGCAGCGAGTTACACGATGCAAAACCTGCGTGATGCGCTTACTCCGTGGGCGCGAGTAACGCCTGCGGCCACAACCCGCTGCGGACGAGTGATTGACCCCGCCAGAGGAGGTTTCATGTATCCGCGCATGACGGGTTGCTGTTTTACCCGAGTATAGCGGGTGTTGACACCCGTGAAGCGGGTGAAAGCTACGATGATAACGGGATGCTCTGCGAAACGCGGGAAGCTAAACGGGTAGTCAGCCTACCCGGCAGCAAAAACTCGCGCAGAGCGGGTAATTTCTTCAAAATACCCGCGATACTCGGGCCAACTCGCAATCCGCGGGTTGAATTGTTTTCAGTGTGGGTTGTGCTGTATAGAATCCCCTATCGTCACATAACATTTGGCCATGGCCACAGTCAGATTATCGCCTCAGGTAGTCACTAAGTGACAATAATTTGAGTAGCCGGGTGATGTATGGTGATGAAAATAAGGATAAGTTTCTGCATAGCACAAAATCTAATTGAAAATACGATTGCTGGATGAATTTAGTACACGGTGATTGAGCTACCACTACAGTTATTCATTCCAAGTTGCAAATACCACGACCACCAAAGACCACAATCAGAGTGCTTAGAGAAACTTAGCACACTACCATTCTTATCTGATGACAACGTCGATTATTTTGCAGTGTAACAAATGAAGCGATTGTCAACCTATTTCAAAACCGGTACGCAGCATATTAAGCAGGAAATCGCTGTTAATTAAAGCGATTAGATGGTGGTTTTTCGGTGTGTAGCTGTCTGTGCACGTGCAACTAGCCGGTGTGCACGACTCGATCGGCACGCAGCACCGGCCCGCTATCGCCGTCATCTCGGTCTGCGCCGAACGGTGTGACGCTTGTTTACTGATGGCTCACAAAACGTGGAAAACGGCCAGCGCGCTACGGCAGGGTCGATTTGGGTGGGTTCGTCAGGTCGGTTAGGTCGGTCAAATCGGGTTGGTCGGGTCGATTCGGTAGGTTCAGTTCGCTTTGCTATGTTTGATCGGACAGGTCGGATCGGTTCCGCTGAGTTGGTTCGGTCGGTTCGTTTTGATACTGTTCACCCTTCTGGGACTATTTATTGGGCCATGTGGTGGTAAAATGAAATTATTTGGTTATACTTATGTCATTGTTGAGCGGGAAACTATGCATCAACCACAATCGTCTCACTCATTTTAATTCGAAATGTAGCAAACTACCATGCCATATAATAGCACGACTGAGATCTTTTCTGCAGATAGTGCCGTTTGTTCATTCATTCCAAACCAGCAGGTTAGCATCTGCGCTGATTCGAACACCATGGGGCTGAAATTTGTGAAATGAAATGATGTCCGATGGCACCAGTGATGAGTGAACTAATTCTGACGTCTTCATTGGTTGGAAACTCACTGATTTTTATTGCGCTGGATTGCTTACCGATCATTAATTCGATACTGTGAATGGGTTATGATATGTCTTACCCTAAGGACTGGGGTGTTTGGCTTATCTTCCAAAAAAACGATTTATCATTGAATGGGGTATCAAATAATTTCTATATCTCATTCTCTTCTATTGCATTATCAGATACACTTTCAACAGAACCCCAAGAATAGCATGGTGCGCAACCATTTTCAGCAAAACCCATGGGGATAGGCAACTTTTCCATTTTAGATTTGGCTGAAACTGGTGGCTTCAACCAACTCAAAGGAGTTACGTAAGTGGCCTCACATTAATGAGAGGCTGTGCATTCTGAGAAGCGGCGAGCATGACTTCAAACAGTTATAGGAGGTTGAATTCCATTCATGGACAATTTTTTTTTTCAAATACATCAAGCCAGTTTCGAGCGCAATATTAACCCGCGCACCGACGGGGGGGGGCGGATATCCGCCCCCCCCTGAGGTTTTTCGCGAATAGCGGGAAAACCGCGGCGCGTAGCGCCGCGAAATTTGGTATGACTATTCCCTTATCAATTTTACACATGGTGTGCAAGTTTGAACCTCCTACCTTTCAAGGTCAGGTCACCAGGTCACTTTGAATGACCCAACCTCAAGTCACTTTTTTGCAACTTTGTCACCGTGCCAGAGCTACAGTAGAAGTCGGAGGCCTTTGAAAGTCGCAGGATGTTATTAGGTCATTAGTAGCTACAATTTGTATATCTCGGAATTTTGATATCGGTGACCTAAGGTCAGGTCAATTTCGCGACCTCCCCATTATAAGTCAATGGGGGAAAAATCAACTCCCTGTTTTTACCACTAAAACGGGTCGGAATGGCCCCATATACCATACATGACTTCATATACGATCAACCTTCACTACCTTGAGGTCTGTTTTGCTGTTGGGCAGCTGTGAGGTCATGTGACGTCATCAAAGGTCACCAAAGGTTTTTGGCCAATAACTCCGTACAGGAACAAGATACAGACGCGTGGATGGTCTCATTGTGTTCAGCTCGTCAAGACGCATCGAATGATATACATGATGACCTCGAGGTCACGTGACCTGAGGTCAACCTTTGACCTTGACCTTTCGAGGTCAACATATATATCATTCGATGCGGATTGACGAGAGGATCACGATGATGCCCTTAGTTTGTTCCTATCTTGACTAATTCGAAAGTTATTCGAGAAAAACTCTCTCCATATTTAGCGCCGCCATTTTGACTTTTTCGACCCCTGTGACGTCATCTTTGACCTGACCTGAAAATGACCTTAGTAAAAATTGTAGATCTTGACCGTGCGTATCCGATGCCGTTTACCGCTTGTCGCTATCTTGCTTCGTTCTCGAGATCTCAGGGGGGGGCGGTTATCCGCCCCCCCCCGTCGGTACTAAGTTGGCGCAGACCCCCGTCGGTGCGCGGGTTAAGTAAACTTATTTAGTGCCCATAGTTTTATATGGTACAACGTTTCTTTGAGCATGATTGTAATCAATAAAAATGAATTTAGTGCCTTTAAATCTTGTAGGTTCTAGGCTGTCTGTAATGTTCAAAGACAAGTTAGATGATTTATTAGGCAACTGGGTGATGAGTCAATTATCACTTATGCTCACAGGCGGTGGAACGGGGAGGGCACCGGGGCACCGTGCCCCCTGCCCTTTGATTTTGGCATTCTAACATTAGCCCAATGGGCGTTGCATGGAAAGAATGGGACCAAAAGTCGGCAGTGCCCCCTAATTGAAGGTGTTTGGCCGCTACTGCTTATGCTTCCATGGAAACTAATATTTGCTGGGATATTTTGAAAGTGACCCAGCTCAATTCACCTTTTTCATTGACTGAACTGTGCTGGATATTTTTTTAATTCTCATTTGGTTACATACTGACATCACATGTATTTACATTGACATAGCATGCACCTTTTCAATCTCCCGAAATCTCTTTGCTCAGTTCATCTTTGTTCATGACCGCCTGTGGGCTGGGATGCACCAGGCTGACGCATTACCGTTCGTGTGTTTGGCGACCTGCCGCGGTGCACCTCACCGGCGCAAATTTTAAAAGGATAATTCTAAATTTTAGAAAGATAATGTAAAGGCTGCAAACCTCATTGCGTTGAAGTAACACGCATTCATATGAGGCGATATTATTTTGTTGATGAGATTCAAATTTCAATAGCAAGTTAAGGTGCACATTTTGAAAGCAATGTTTTGTTTTAGATGTTTTCAAAATATGTAAAACCACATTTATATGATGAGTATAATCTTACAAATAAATCACTACTTTATCACGTTTTAAAAGCAAACTTTTGCACACAAATAATCGACATATATGCATATATTGTACACTTGTTTCACGCTTCTTACGTTGAAATTTGATGAGAGATTAGTTTATCCTTGTAATAACTATGCTAAAAAACTACAAATTCTAACTTTTTATTGTGAGACATGGGTTTTCAAAAAACAAAATAATTATTATTGCCTGCCTGTCCGACCGCTCAGCCTGCCTCTGCCCACGGTGAGCCACCGTTCCGGACCGTCTCAGGACGCGGTCGCCGGGAGCTGTCACCACCTTTGTGACACTCAGAGACACGGGTGACACTCACATTGTGACACGGTGACACGGGTGTCACGGCCCTTTGTGTCAAACATCGACCGGCGACGCTGCAGAACCGGCGTCCTCTAACGCGTCGCCATCGCGTCCCAGGCGCGCAGAACACAGCGTTCCCTGTCCAAATCGGTCCGAGCGGGCACAGTCTTTTTAGAGAGGAGCGGTGCTGTCACCGTGTACTATGTCGATAATCGTGTTCGAGCCGCTCGTCGTCTGGCAATTGCAGGGGCCAATTTGAGCTGCTGCGCTCTCGCTGCGGCTGGGCAGACATATCGGTTCGGTTCGGTGCGGGACTCGACGCGATTTTGATACGATGCGATTATGACTTCAAATAAAGGCTGGTCAGCCGAAGAGCAATATTTAAATAAAAATATAATTCTCAGTAATTTCTAAGCGTCCTCTTATAACGCAAATACTTATCTATAAACCTTTTGAATACCTTTAACATTTTTCATATTTTTGCATCATCAATTTTCAATAACTGTCGCATAACTCCTTTAGGCTATAGTCAACAATTATGAAACTGTCGAGTTAAATAGCATGACATGCATGTGCAAAATGTGACCGAATACAGCTCAGTGCAACGATGTCTGGTGACAACTGCGCGCATTACGGCTGCATCGTATTTTACCTGCAGCGCATCAATGGCATACACGCCCAAATTATGTCAGCACAAATTATGCACAGCGGCCTGGTTGGCATGGTAACAGAGCCATCATAAGCCGGGCACAATGTTGTTATCTGCTAAAACACACCAATCAGCTTTTGGAGTCGGGAATCAGCGCGTCGCTTTGCCATGCATGTGCAATTGCACTGTGCAGTAGGCAGCAGTGAATCCTGGTGCTGCCGTGACCGTATGTCGCTGTGTAGATGTGCAAACAGTGTCGATTTGTGGTAAATAAATTGTGTTTCTACGGTGTATCTTGATGGTTTTCAATTTATTCACCACCCAGTCCTTCCATAAAACAAAGTGCATTTGAATCTTCTCAGTATCGTTAAAGATAAGGCGATATGTCGTTATCGCAAAGCACACAGCATACTTTGAAAATACAACATCGGAAAGATCAGGCTAGCCTAGACGAATGGCTGAATGATATGATACGGCGATTAATGCGATTATCGTGATCAATCAGCTCTGTTATTTGGTCGAACAGTTCAGTCGAGTAAGCCCCGATAGCGTGTATTGCCCGCTAAACTGCACGCATGATCGGTTTTACATAAATGCGATTACTGTCGGCGTCATTTTTGGTTTAAGCCAGACAGCCTTTAAGGACATTCTCAGGTTTGTACAAGTAACGCTGTCGGCTAACGGAAGGCAAAGCCAGTCGTCAGCCACGCTCGGCATGGGAAATGAGTCATTCACACCGCGGAGGAATGAGTGTGTGGGGAGCGACCGCGGACTTACCGGGGCGCCCGCGTCAACCAGGAATGCGTAGCCATTGAGCGACCGCCGCCGCCATCTTGAACGATAACGGGAAATGACTGGAAATATATTGAAATGGTTGTTTCGGGTGAGTTTCGCTTTGGAAGGACTAGTTTTTTTCAGGTGTCTCGTTTAGGGAAAGTTACTGAACAGTGATAACAAGTCTGCTTAAGTTAAGGTGACAATATAAAAAAGAAACAAAATTGGAGCATGTAGTTTGGTAATCTTATATCGAGTACCTTGAAAAGCATGCTAATTGCTAAGTTTATAGCATCAGAAAAAGCTGAGACAAAAACTTGTAACGTGATTCAGCCTAATGTTAAGACCCCAGAATCCCCTCTGTAAATTAGTTCGATCACCTTCGAGTGTGCAGTTTGCTGGGTCAAAGATGGGTCACAGGTGGTTAACGGGCAGTTCGCATGCGAAAAGCCTCTCAGCCTACACCTGTGCCGTGAGGAGACGGCAGTGACAGCTTGTAACTCGGCGAGGGTGTAACTAGGCGAGTGTAACTCCACTGCAAGTGTGTAACTCGGCGAGGGTGTAACTAGGCGAGTGTAACTCCACTGCAAGTGTGTAACTCGGCGAGAGTGTAACTAAGCTAGGGTAACTCGGCGATATTGCATGCCTAACTCGGCGGAGGGTGTGTTTTCTGTGTACCTCTATGGCGAGTGTGCAGCGGAGTTATCTGTTACCATAACTCGGTGACTGCACAACTCCGCGACTAACTCCGCGCCTCCGCTCCATTGCAGGCGCCATTCCGCCGCAGCTGCGGGAGCTGTACAGCTCGCACGGCCTGTCTCAGATGTCTCAGCTCTCTCAGATGTCTCAGATGTCTCCTGCGCGGCTGCTTGAGCTGAACCGCTACACGATGAGGCCGTACGACCTCGCCCAGCAGATGATCAGCCAGCAGACGGCCGTCACCAAGCTGCTCAGTAAGTAGAACAATACGTTGAACGTCTTGTGGAGACATCATAATCTGCCCTGAGATGTCATGCCCCAATGCGTCATTGTTGCTGTACTGATTTTCAACGTCGATGTCTTTAGAAACGCCAATGGGATACCTAGTAACCTAATGTTCACCCAAATAACATTCCATGCTTCTAACCCATCCAAGACCCAGTGGTGCCTTTTACCGTTCCAATTTGCCTTTCAAACTCCACAACGACCAACTTTGTTTCTAAAAAGGTGGGTCAGTTGATTGTCTCGATCATCGGCACATTTGCCTATACATCATAAACACTTCAATGGCGAAGAGTTTGCTTCATCAGTGTGTGCAGAACGGGCGAGTGCTCAGTCACCTGCACCCTTATTCAAAAGCTCCAGGGCTAAAGGCGGCTCACTCAAGTCCAAGTGGCATTCGATAGCTGAATAGTTATTCGCAATCAAGGGTGTCAACTTTGGTTGCAAAGGAACGCTTCGGCAGCGCAGGGCCGTGCATCTAAACTACCTTGGTCACCGATAGTCTCGTATTTGCTCATGGTGAGGCCGGTGATGCGGCGCATAAGAGATGATGCAGCAAACCTCCGATTGGCACTGCAAGCTCGCAATCATCGCTGATAAGTGACACTCTGCAGAGGGAAATGGCCACGAGTCCAATCAGCCACGAGCTAACGTGAACAGGCATTGGCAGCCTTTAATGGGTACGGCACCTGGCGAGAGAACGAAACGGTGCTGCCTTTTCAATCCAATGTCCGGGTATTGGTCATGCTGTTTGATGTAGGTATGTTTAAAAATTGATGCTCCGCGTCGATTAGCGGAGTAAAAAGCACTAAAAACAGTTAGGTCAAAAGATAACAAGTTAAATCGAAATAATATTTTCAAGTTTGGGAAAGTCTACCACAGCACACAGTATCTCACACAACCAAAAGTTTAGGCATGGAGAGTAAGTAAAAGTAAATAAACACCGTACATAAACGGAAACTCATACAATGAACTGGCAGACAGCCTTCGACACGACTCATCCTCCTTACTGTAACCCCAAACTGCACTCCGGTCACAAAGTCGGCGTTATGTAATCGAGCGAAGCCTGGGTTCCGTGCACTACATGCAGTGTTAATGAATTAGCTGAAGAGTTGCTTGTGGGCTCAATTACTTCCGTCACGGCAGCATAACCCGGTACAGCTGCGTCGCAGCGCGCTTCGTGGATCGCCCCAGCCCCGTCGGCATCGGCGACACCGTCTCCACACCACGCTGCGCTCAATGATTCAACGCACTGCGACCGGACAGGGCCGGGTACGACCCGTGGCGAATTTTCCCGGCGCGTAAGGCACCATTTGTCTTGCGTCTCGTGCTGCTGACGGCCGGCGCACTGCCGTTCTATTGGTACTGATAATCGCCCGAGATCAGCGCGTGTGCCACTGCAGTTGGGCAGGAAAATGTCCGCTACTACAGCGGGCCAATGGACATTTTCGGCGCTGATTTGTGCGCTCCGCTGTCGCGACCGACTGATTTGTTGTTGATGCACGATTTCGCTGTCAAAATATGGTGATTACTGTGTACGCGTGCGTTGCGCCGATGTAATTTAGTGTTTTCGTTACGTTTAGGCTGATAGTCGTTGATATTGAACAAACGTCGATCAAAGTTGTGCACCAGGGGATATCTTGAATTTAAACGTCGTTTTCCAATCCAATACGGAATATGCGTCTTTTACAGTGCGAGTCCAAAGAATGAGTCGGAGCAGTGATCTAGTTAGTGTACGTAAGCTGTTTTATGAGTTATGACCATTTAACCCGCGAGTTGCTGGGGGGGGGGGGGCGTTAAACGCCCCCACTTTTTTCGCCGGGCCATAGCGTAAAAACGGCGCGCCGCAGGCGCGCCAAATTTTGGGTACCTGTAGGAAATTGATTCAAGTTTATTGTGACAAAGTTTCAAAAAAAATCGTTCGGAAAATTTTTGAGATATCGAGGTTTTAGTGACGTCATGATTTCTGAGTTTTAGACCAAAAACGGCATATGTTTAAAAAATCATATAAAATCACAGAATAGACATACAGACATGCCGTAAACGCCATTAGACTGCCAATACCATGAACAATCAAATGGCTATCTTCGATTATTGATTATCGTTCCGCATTTTCCAAAATCTTGAACTGAATCTCGGCAATTTCTCGTGACTACTTCACGACCATGATACATGCATTTCTTAAATTTAACTTTTTGAGCCAAACACGTACACATATGATTAAATGAATGTCACCATCGTGTTCTACGCCCAAAATTACCCATAAAACATGTGTCACAGGCTGCGAATATCAGTTTTGATTTTCGGAGATATGTGCCTACCCGGTTGACCTGACCTTGACCCTGGCCTATGCTTGAATGACCCCTACATGGAGCTGACACTCTTGTAGGCCTTATATGATGGATTGTGCACCGTTTTGACAGAGTTTATGACGAGAGGCGCCCATTGCGAAGTCCTGAAGTCCATGCTACTGAAAGCCCGATTTCAGGTGTTTGACCTGACCTTGACCCGACCTGTGACCTCAAAATTCAACTTTAAAGTACTCATCTGAAGCGTCTCGTCGCGTTCTTTCGTTTGCCGCCTCGTGCGTTTCGCTGCGCCTATTGGTTCTCGAGTTATCGCCTGGGGGCGTTTAACGCCCCCCCCCCCCAGCAAACGGTGGGTGGCGAAATACCCCAGCAACTGCCGGGTTATGATTTAAGATTTCACAATAACATTGAGTTCAGTCTTTTTAAAAGAATTAACCTTCACTCTTGTTTCGTCTAATTAATATGCAGCCTGAATAAAGCCTGGCTGTGATTTTTTGCATTGCAAGACTCGGCACCCACGGCTACTGCCCACCTGCACCGGTGCAATGTTGATCTGGTAGCAGGTGCTGATTGTCACAGTTCCTTTTCAAACAGGAATGCCTACATGCTGATTGTCTCGGGATAAGTCGCTCTGGTGCCTTTCTGACTGATGGGTTGTCATCTCGTCTCCACCTAACACGGCGAGATAGCTCACTTTGTGACACTGACGCTTGTCTAGGGTAGCTTGTGACGAGTTGTCCTTCACCAACGTGGTTCACCGCGCTTTGAGCTCCAGAAGTTTCGCGGTAGGTAGCGTCTAATCGATGTCTAAAAATACATCCTTGCATCCTGGTAGCAGCCTTGCACTAATTAAGGAGAGTCTTGAGAGGGCGTTGGATCGAGCCGTTTCGCCAGGCTGAACGTCATTGCATCAACTCGATGTTTTCAATGCGGTACAGCAAGCATCTGTATCTGACTGCCTATCTCTTTTATTGCCTTCCTTCATCCTCTCCAGCCCAGCAGATATCCCTATCGGTATCTCCCTGCATTTCTAACGCCCCCTCTCCTTTTCAGGCGGCTCTCTGAGACCCCCAGGCGTCATCGGGGGCAGCAAGCCCAAGGTGGCCACCCCACAGGTGGTCAACAAGATCGAACAGTACAAGCGAGAAAACCCCACCATCTTCGCGTGGGAGATCAGAGAAAAACTGGTGGCAGATGGTGAGTAGTGAGTACCGATCACGCCGACTCCGAACCCAACTTCGACCCCGGTTTCCACTCCTGCTTCGACTCGGACATCACTCGGACTCCGAGTCCAATCCATTGTTTATCATTTCAAGTGCTGCACCTCTCTCGCTTTTGTTCTTCACTCTGGTTATGCCATTTCTTTATCGCATTAAAGGAACTAATAAATCGGCTTAGTTTGAGAATCAGTCTGAAAAAGTTCAAGATTCAATCATCAATCAAGCTTATTTCCTTCAACACTTTTACAAAAGTAAAAATAGATTGATAGGTTATATGTCAAACAATTTACTGGCTTAAGTTGACCATAAGTTTGCATGCCGATTCAAATCAATGTAGCACGCAAACATTGTTTGGTATCGGGATATTAGCCAATCAGTTTTCGATTGATCGGCTCCGCCTCGTCATCGACCGACACGCCCCTTTTAGAGATGTTCGGCTCAGAAACCCGGTGGCTCCACCTGTATCTGACCAGACTCGTGACCTGATTATACGGAGAGGGGCAGCGCTGCGGGCCGGTGGGCACGCCTCAGCTGAGTACCGCCAGCTCAACCGTGAGGTGCGCTCTGCTATACGTGCGGACAACCGGCAGCACATATCCGATAGGATTCGCAGCGACGGCCCCAGCTCCCTCTGGCGACACATGCGTCACCTCATTACCGATGGGCGACCAAACCGGGGTGTGCTTCCAGCTGTCACCCCTGACGCCATTAACGATTATTTTGTCGGCGTCGGCCCGCGGGTAGCCGCGGAGGTGGCTGCACTGGGTCCAGCCCGTGAGGTGCCGGTGCGGCTGCCGCGGGTGGGCGCCTGCGCTTTCACCCTTCAGCCCATCACGCTTAGTCATTTACAGCTAGTCATTTTTAGTATGCGCAACTCTTCCGCTAGTGGCACTGATAGTCTTTGTATTCGTACTTTTAAGCTCTCTTTTAGCATCATCGGTCCTGTTTTATTGCACATCATTAACTCCAGCATCATTCTTAACGAGGTACCGTCATCCTGGAAGCACGCCCTGGTACATCCAATTCACAAGTCCGGGAACACCGACGATCCTTCAAACTTCCGTCCTATATCGATCCTTCCTGTCATCGCGAAGGTAGTGGAGAAGGTGGTGCAGCTCCAGCTGTACGACTACCTCGCATCCAACCATCTCCTCTCCCAATCCCAACACGGATTCAGGCCCCAACACTCTACCGAGACAGCCCTCATTAACGTCACCGACCGCGCGCTTCACGCAATGGATCAAAGTCAAATCTCGCTTCTCTGCCTCATCGATTTGAGTCGCTGCTTCGATGTCATCGATCATTCCAAATTACTATCCAAGCTGCAGCTTTACTGCATCGACACCTCCTGGTTCTCCAGCTACCTGTCCGGCCATACACAGAGCGTCAGCCTTTCTCCAACACTTATCTCCCAGTCTCGTCCAATTACCAAAGGCGTGTTCCAAGGTTCCTCTCTCGGCCCTCTTCTCTTCACGGTTTTTTCGAACGACCTCAGCCTGCATGCCGCCGGCGCCTGCGTCACGCAGTACGCCGACGACACGCAGGTTCTCGTCTCTGGCAGAAAAAACGCCTTTCCAGCCTTGATCGGTGACATGGAGGCGGCCCTTCAATCCCTGGACGCGTACTTTCGGTCCAATGGACTGAAAGTCAACGAGGCGAAATTTGAGCTCCTCCCTATCGGCACTCGGCAAAATCTACGAAACCTTCCCCCCTTCTCTGTAAAATTTCGGAGTACAGCTCTCCTTCCCGGCTACGAGGCGAAAAATCTTGGTATCACTTTCGACCGTCATCTTTCGTGGGATTCGCACGTATCACAGCTGTCTCGGAAGTGCGTAGGGATCCTGACCGCCATCTCTCACCTACGTCACTACCTACCCCCCGGATCCCTTCCTATCATCGTCTCAGCCCTAGTCTTCTCGCACATCCGCTATGGTTTGGCAGTGTACGGCAACGGTTCTGGCAGAAACATGGCAACCATTCAAAAAATTTTCAACTATGCAGCCCGCATCATTTCTGGAAAGCGTAAATTTGACCACATATCCGCCGTGCGAGAAGACCTGGGCTGGCTGTGTTCCCAAGACCTGGTCGTCCATCACACCCTCACACTGCTTCATAAGGTCCGTCAGACTGGGCAGCCCGAGTCTCTGGCTGCTCGGTTCTTCACGAACCGCGAACGGCCCAACCATGTGCGCAGCACTCGCAGTGACAACCTGCTGAGTCTCCCTGACATACGCGGCACGGCGGCGGGAAAGCGGCAGTTTACATACCGTGCCGCAGAGCTGTACAATGCTCTCCCCGCCGCCTTTACTGATCTGACCGTCACCGAGTTTAGAAACCAGCTGAAACGTCGACTGACGTCTGGTGCGGACGAAGTGTGATATGTATGTATATGTATGTGCATTGTGTTGTGCGCTTTTATCGTGATTTTTAAGCATTTTTTATGTCATAGCATGATGTTCTTTTACCCACTTCATCACCATCTTTTATTGACTCAGTGCCAAGAATAGCCTCTTTGACTTCGGTCATAGATAGGGGACGGCCACTACGAAGTAAATAAATAAATAAATAAAAAGATGTCCAAAAATAAACATTTTTAGCTATCCTCTAATAGCTAAAGAGTCCCTATTTATCACCACAGGCATGTTGAGCGTCCGAAGCACAGCAGAATGATGAAATGTCAGCTACCATTCCTGACGGTTATGAGCGGCTTAGGGATGCCTTGCAAGTGTGTTCGACCTCCTACATTGATGTAGATGCACGACCATCTATTTTCAGCTTCTGCAACAATCGGCTGTTTCCTGCAGTTACCACATGCAGTCATTTTCGAAGAACATCGCAGCATTTCGAATGTCTTTTACGGGAGAAGTAGCAGCTTACTTCCGCGAGCTAAGATGACGTTAGACAGAGTCGCTAGAAACACAATTCCGTATTTGCCTTCTTTGCTCGATATCTTGAAAAAAAAAATCATTGCTGCAGCTGATGCTGTAAATACCATGTCATGCAAAGTTAATGAATTTATGTCACCTTTATAGCGACACATTCCGAAATACTTCCACGCTTTTCCTATACAAAATAAACTTTATGAACAGCATCTGACAGCTCTTCATTATTTTAAGCATTTCTCCATGGATCCATCAACGCTCCCTTTCTCCCGATGTGCTACTCAGCGTCGATCAAGCTTAACTCATCGTCAATATGTCGGGAAGCGCCGATTCCAAACCTCCATCAGTCATCACCCGCCCGTGGCGTGGGTTCCTCCCCGTGAGCCGGGAGCGCTCCCACCAACCGACCCGTCCACGCTGCACCCTGCCGCGCGATTTTCACACCTCGCGGCCAACAGCGGTGTCGCAAACTGTTGTACGTCGTCGCCGTTATGGATTGTTACGACTAATTACGGCACGGCTCGCTACCGTTACAACACGGTCGGCCGTTGTTGCCGCAACTGGTGCTACTGTTACTGACACTCTGCCGGCAACTGAGCAATGCACTCCGCGGCGGCATGCCACGGCAAAAACAAGATGCAATTGCAAATAGCAAAGTGGTCTCTTTGAGGGCCGAATAGCCGAAGAACGGAGCCCCAGGGCTGTAAATATTGTAATGCGGAAAACAGCGGACCCGTGGGAGAGAAATCTTTCGAAAGTGACGTGAAAGCGGCGCGGTTGGTGGTCGGCACGCCTGATCCTGCTTGTAAACGGGCACAGCTATGTTAATTAGAGCGAGTTGATTTTAGAGCTCAGCTCAGTCCAGGCATTCAGAGACAGAATATCAATGTGGTCATGGAGTCAACAAAATGATCCTCGAAATAATGGCGCTGCTCTTGAGCAATAACGGTATGTTTTCCAAAGGAGTGCCAGTCATGTCAGTGTTCAATCATACAACACCTGGCAGTCCTAAGCTCAGTTCAATGTTTCTTCGACCTGCAGGCCATAGCGGACTTCAAAGCCGGCTGGTTCATGTGGTCCGTCAGTCTAAACGTCGAGGATAGCTCACAAGTTTGAATAAACATGAGTTTAATCGGCTAAGGCACGCTACCCTTGAAAGTATGATTGCCTCGAATCGAGTTGTCCACCGCTTATGTCTCAGAGCTGTGTTCAAAGTTATTGTTACGTTGTGCAAACACTGGCTTCAGCAAGCAAAGCCCCGGATATCCTCCAGCAAACCAGTTTCTTGATCAAAGTGCACTATGGCTGCACTTCGCACTACTGAGAAAAGTGAACCTAGCGAGCCCGACAGGTTGTGTACCCACTACTCTGAGCTAAAACTTCATCTCCCTTTTATGTCGACCACCACAATTTTGTGTCAGCGTGAAGAAGTACAACTGCACATAATGTAATTCTGCTGACAGATAACACGCTTGAGTTACACAAACATAAACTTGCAGTTTTAGAGCCACGGCGAAGCAGTTTAAGCGTGTAAGGAAGTTAGCCACCAAAATAAACGCGAGTTAACCGCAAACTGGAAGTCTCCAGCCTAAGACTCAATTCACTAAATTAGGAGTGGCTGAAAGCTTTATCAGTCACGAGCTAGCTAACCACTTCACAAAAACACGAATCTCTGAGCCATCTCCCATGTCATCCACCATCCATGAGCAGAACTGTCCACCGGAATCGCTCCGATGACGACAGAGTGGTCTCCACCAGTGACGGCGGAGTGTCGGCGGCGGCGGCGGGGGAGCTGCGGCGGGGCGGCGGTGCATTCCGCGCCCGTCAGCGGCCGCGGCGCCGGCGCAGGGGCGGCGGTGTCGGCGTCTGGCTGCGTCACCAGTCCACAATGGGAGGCGAGTGCAGTGCGCGCCGGCCGGCCGCCTCCATCTGCCGACGTTCCGGCCGATCGGCGCCGCTCGGCGGGATGATGGCGGCCAATTGCGCCCGATCGGCCCCACCAGACCGGGTACGGGCAGCCAAACTGAGCCGGCGAACGGCCCCGTCAGCACCGGACATTAGCGCGAGCCGCGAGACAACGCGCCGCCGCCGCCGCACGAGGGCGACGGACAGAGGGAGACAGAGGGAGGGAGTGGAGCAGAGCGGGACATAGCGGTAGAGAGCGGAGCAGAGCGGGGGATAGTGGAGTAGAACAGGACAGAACGCCAGCGGAAAAGCGCAGGAGGCACCACGCAAGAGGAGCACAGAGGGAGTCAGCGACACAATACTGAGAGCACGGAGGGATCTCCCCACAGCACATGTCACGATGGACACTTCTCGCCAGTAAACACCATCAGCGAGGAGCGGCATTTGTCTGCCGTCTGTTCCGCCACGTGCCCGCCCGTCATCTGGCGTCTCATGACACGTCATCTCGCGGCGATGACCGTCATCGCGCGGCGGCGGTGACCGCTCGGACGCCACTGCTGATGACCGTTGAAGGTGGTCCAAGCAGCTGCCAGACTCAGCGGCGCCCCTCAGCTGCTGGCTGGATTACCGGCCTCTTCCGCCGCCTCTCGGTCCGCCGGGCTGTTGGTTATCCGCCGACAGTGATGCGCCGATACGGTCTCGCCTGCTAGCAGCATCGGGGGACGCGCGGCTTCAAGTCAATCGTAAACGCAGGCAGCCGGCGACTTAGCTGGATTATCTGCGGCGGCTATCTTTAGAGCGGCGACGGTCGGCGGGTCTGATGGCTAGCTGTCGGTGACGGGAGAAGGAATGTGCACATCGTGCATCTCATTCGCCACCTCAGAGAGGCCGCCGTGGCAGAGAGGTGTGCCGAGCGGCCGCAGGGAGAAGAGAGAGGTGGCTTCACACTGCATCTGCACCCTAACGAATGTTTGGCCTGACCCAGTGACGGTGGGTCCGAGCTCACAATGTGAAGAGAGCTCCGCACCTCCGGCCGGTCAGTGCCAGTGGTCATTGCTGAGTTATCACTGCCGCACGGCAGTCTGCCTGACCTCTAAACGAGCTTCTATTGTTCCCCCGCCGCGCGCG
The DNA here is from genome assembly GCF_019059575.1 of Amphibalanus amphitrite. Taxonomy (NCBI): domain Eukaryota; kingdom Metazoa; phylum Arthropoda; class Thecostraca; order Balanomorpha; family Balanidae; genus Amphibalanus; species Amphibalanus amphitrite. The sequence continues at coordinate 630,014 of NW_024881694.1, read as the reverse complement.
GCCGGTGATTAGGGAACAGATTGCCCCCGCGGGCGCCGCCGGCTTCTGCGGGGCAATGACATCCGTGTCTGTGCCGGGGTACGGTGCGCGAGCCACGAGCGGACCGGCAGTCGGCCCGAGCGCTCATGTCGACATCAATTAGCTGCTCATCAGGGCCAGAACAGGGCCCACGCCGCCGGCTGCGTCCCTGTGAAAACCTGCCACAGCACGCCAGACATAATTGGACAGAATCTGGTCAGAGACAGCCACGTAATGGTTTTATGAGACCGGAGAACAATAAATTACGCCGGTGCGCTCTCGGTACGTCGGCGACCCTGACTGCCGAGATCGTCACGGCTCGGGGGCTCAATTGTAGTCCAGCCGCGCGCGCCAGTGTGCTCGTCTTGCTCCGGGCCCACGGATGTCGCCTGCCTGACTCATCCGGCTCTTTGAATGCTTTCGGACTCTTTGTGTTTCTCTAAGATAACGCAACTCAACAAAAAGGCACATTGTTTGCGATGCGCTAGTTTGCGGCCCGCTGATTCGGTAGCCGAACAAAAAGCGTCGCGTGTCGAGAATCGTCGGATGGAACCTCTCATACGTGTTATCCGAGCCTGACCTCGGCTTCAGCGCCACGAGATTTGTTCAGATGCCACCGATCTGCCCATTCTCGCCGGCCTATCTCTCGCGTTCGTCCCTAATGTAATGACCGCTCGTATCGGCCGGATCCCAACCGCCTTGATAAGTCCTAAATAAATGATGTGCTGGAATTCAAATAATCGCACCCGCATCAGCTGGCTGACGCGGACTTCAACAATGGAAGAGTAATAGAAGAACACGACCTGGTGAAAACTACATCATTATTCGGCGCGGTTCGAGTTCGTTTTTATGCGGACTGCGGCGCCAATTTTCGTTGGACGCCAGTAATGGAGGGTTGGCCGGTGATTATTGATCGCACCATCTATTTGAGCGGGGAGGGTCGTGCTTTCAACACAGAGCGGTCACGCGCCGCGCACAGATCACAGTCATCAGCCGAGTCGCGCTGATACGGACCGGCCGTGATGCGCAGGTCAGGCGCGGGCTGCGTGGCGCGAACGATGCTGGTCAGGCACAAGCTCAGGGTGCTCAGAAAGCATCACGTCAATAGTCGTCACCTTACAAGCGCAGTGTGGAGCCTTCTGAAAACTCAGACTGTCATTCAAATTTTAAACGACAACAGGCAGCTGAAATTTGTCCATCGCTTGAGGAAACTGATGGCATTTGGTTGATGTGGATCCTTATCGTGCTTCGACTCGTGCGAAAGTGCACTTTCGTGGTATTAAACAAAAAGTTTGTCTTACAGAAAATATGTCATTGTCAGGATTATACAGACAGGCTAGTTTCACTTATAGACCTGCTTCGTCCCACCTGCCATGCCCCGTTGAAATCCTTTTTATTTCGCCGTTTCTAACAGCCATTGTCCCTGGCTTTTTAGACGTCTCAGCAAAAACAAGCTCTTCGAGGTCTTTTACTTGGCAATTTTCTTTCTCAGACTGCCCACTAGCGAACAAAAGGTGATCTTTTGGTCTTGTTTTTGTGACGGTGAAAACCTATTGACTAAATTTTGACGTTCCCTTGAATGGTTGTGGTACTCTGATTCGCTCGCCTGCAGGCGATAATCCTCTGTGAGTTTGCTCCATCCATATAGGCTTCTATCCTTATTCATGAGACAGCGCAGCATTTTCTGTCGCATAGGGTTCCTTTGTTTGTGGCCAATTTAGACGCTCGGAAGTGCTTCGACCGGCTCTGGCACTCAGCTGTTCTGCTCCGTGCACACGAACACTTACCTAAGAGAAGCTGGGCCCTCTTGACTAAATGGTACGCTCATTTAACTTCCCGAGTGCGCTTTGCTGGAGCGTGGTCAGATGCTTTCGCAATTCGTCGTGGGGTAAGACAGGGAGCTCTCTTGTCACCATGCTTAACAAACATGTTCTTCATGCCACTGATTCAGGAGCTTGATGACTCTCGCCTCGGCCCCATCCTGTTCGGTCACCATATCCCAGTAGTGGCATACGCTGACGATATTCTTCTGATGTCCGGTAACACGAGTGATTTGCAAGGCATGCTGAATGTTGTTACTAGCTTCGCGAGCAAGTGGAGGATAGATTTTGTGCACAATTCGCCTAACATGACAAAAAGTCACAGCTTCATTTTCGGCGCAGAGCTCATTACGCAAATACCCCGCTGGCATCTGTGTGGGCAAACTCTCCGATACCAACCAAAGACAGAGCACCTGGGAGTCCAACTGAGCTCGCAGTTACAGGGCGCCAACCAGGTAGCCGAACGAATCCGTAGGGGCAGGGGTGCGTTTTTCGGTCTGTCCCCAGCTGGCATGTTCAGTCCGTTTCTACCGGGGGCAGACAAAGCCTTTCTCTGGCGTGCGATTGTGTCCCCAACCATGCTCTATGGCTGCTCTATTTCCCTTTTGAGTTCCGCGGACATCGAACGCTTAGAACGGTGGCAGGCAACTGCGCTTAAGGCAGCGTTAAGGCTACCACGAAGTGCTCATCACTCAGCGCTGATGAAAGCACTTAACATCCCCAATGTTCAGGCACTGTTGCGCCGCTCGCAATTTGCTGCCCTCAGGGATGCTTTTGATGGGGACCATCGTCTCCGTGACGTTTTGTTCAGTGCATTAGCGCGAATTTTTCTGAACACAAGTTCTACGAGACATACTGGCTCGATTGTAAACCATGTGCTCGCCTTGTGTGATGGAAGCCTTGGTAGCATTGTCAGGATCGCTGGCGGCCACGTATCGCCCGAGTGGGTAACATGTCCTACTGTCCCCTGTGGCTTAACCGACTCACTACGATGGCTGATGGCCCAAAACGATACCTGTGCCTGGAGCCTCGTCAGACTGTTGACATGCGATGCTCTCAATCAAGGCCATTCATAGGCCCCGTCGGCTGAAAAACTGATCGTACTCGTAGTGTATGTAGGTATAGGTGTGTATGTGTATGTGTACATGTATATGTGTTTGTCCGTCAAGGATGTTGTAATAAATTGATGATGATGATGATAGTCAGGGGAAGTAGGCCCAATTTTGGGCCGAATAACGCAAAATTGGGTAGAGCTTAGCAAAGGGTGGTTTCTGGGACAAAAATGACCGCTGAACCCGAATCTGACCGGTGCGCACCTCTAACTAATGTTGCACCACTTCCAGAGCACGTGCAACTGCGCAGTTCTTCTTTTTTGAAGAATGGTACCCTTTTTATATATTTTAAAATAACTCTTGTCGTGTAGTTGTGTTGTGTTCCAAAACTTTAATATTATAGTCAAAATTCATTGCATAAATGAAAATTTTAGTTAACGCATATCGCAGACAATCTATGACGTCACTGTGACGTCATTTATTCGTAAATTGACGAGAAAATGAGATGTGACAACAAAACATTTAACTTTATTCACAGGATACGCTCATTGGCGGGTTTAAAATGCATTGAGCATGCTCAGAAAATATCTCCCCGTTGCAAAAAGTAAAAATCGTCTGGATGGAAGTACCATTTTGCCTTAAATTTTTGGGGCGAAATCCGCGGAGCGTGCGTTTTTACCCCAAATAGTTTTTGTGCAATAACTTTTGATACAATGCTTGCATGTCGTCCATTTTACCATCGTTGTGATTCTCTCACCGAGACGCATCGAATAGTATGCAAATTGGCTTTGATTGGTTAAGATTATATTTTACCGCAGTTCATGGGCTCAGGTCGATTATCACCACGCTAGTAAAGGTTATCTGACTGGAAATGGTCATGTAGTTTACCAATCGCTTTGGCCGATTATCAAGATAATCGCATGGAAAATGCTTTCATTGTTCTTATGTGGTTTGATCAAAAGCTTTAGCTGAAAAATTGCTGATGACGTTTTCAGGACGCCACATGACGAAATTCAAAGTAAGGTATAGAAGTCGTTCATACATAATATGTGTTGGCGCCGCAAAGCATTCGTAAGGCATTGTATGCTTGCGAGATTTTAGAATTAGATGTGTTCTTTACAGGCGTAGTTTTAGCTTATTACGTTGGCATACGTACCTACCTAATAAGGTGGGCGTAAATTTCGTCACAGAGGGTTTCACATGTGTTATGTCCCAAGCTCTTATCAATGTCTTGTGGTTATTCATGTTCTTAGACGTCACATACCCGAGCATTGAAGAACACGTAACAACTAACCGAAGAGAATTTGATTCTGGTTGGTTGTATTCATCTCTTTTGGTAAATACATAGGTATACAGTATACACACACATGCACAGGCGAACACACATAAGGTAGCACGGCTACTATCAGGAGGCGTTCGGCTGCCGGTCGCCGGCACGGTGACTCTGTGCACCCTGGGCGGTGGCCTTCGCCCAGGACGAGTGCCTCGTCCATCCAGCGGACGCGTCTCGTGATGATACAATATGTTCCGTCCCATTCTGTACAGTACACGCCACGCGGCATACGCACATAGGTAGTATCCCGAGTGCTTGGCACCGCCGTTAAGTTGTACGACGCCAACCAGCCGGTACGTGAAGTCGCCGGCCAGGTCGACGGAGCAGAGCGACTGGTCGTTCTGACGCAGGACTCGGATAGATGCACCTGTTCCGGTGCGTCAGCCGGCTCTCCCTTCTTCTTCTTCCGCGCACTGCCGGCCGTGCCCTAGGTCGCGGCAGACCGGGGCTGGTCCACAGCTGGCGTGATCCGCCCCACTCGGTCGAGGAACTCCGTGACGTATTTAGCCGGCCCCGAGAGCACATCCTAGAGGGTGGGGAGCGGCCCCCAGAGCCAGGTTCGCGTTCTTGCGCGGCCAGGCACTCGCATAGCAGGTGCACGACCGTGTCCTCTTCGCTGCACTGTCCGCAGAGAGAGCTGGTGGCCAGGCCAATCCTGAAGAGTGTGGCCCGGACCAGGGGTGAGCAGCCGCTGCGGATCTGCGAGACAGTGGTCTGTCCCCATCGGTCGAGGTCGTCGTGGCCAGGGGTGTTCTCCAGATGTGGGTGATGCTTGGAGCGATCGAGGGTGAGCCGGCCGGCCCAGTGTCTGATGGCGATGCGCGCACAGGCCAGGTCAACTGGGATCCGACGCTGGTCGCCTGATGTTGCCGCGATGTTTGCTAGGCGGTCCGCTTCTTTATTACCCTCGACCCCCGCGTGACCCGGGATCCACTGGAGACTGATAGCTCTGCCCCCGGCCGCGGCAGAGTGCAGGAGAGCCCAGATGCCCTGTGTCAGGGCCGATTCCTGCGCTGCTGGGCCTCGGCTGGGCAGTTGGAGGCCAGACAGGGAGTCCGAGCAGAGCAGGACAGACCGAATGGCAGCGAGGGTGCAGTCCCAGGAAACATTTTAACGCCTTCGACATCGCCGCCAGCTCCGCCTGCATGCTGCTGCATACCTACGACTTCTGCCGGTATGGTACATTTGATCTTGCGTCCCTCACGGTGCAGTTCGAGGAGGGCTCCTCCGCCGCCTTTCTTGGTACCGTCTAGGGCAGAGCCATCAGACCAGATTGTGAGGTCTTGATTTGGGTAGGCGGCCAGGGCCTCCAGGGTTGCAGTCTTCCGTAATTCTGGTGGGTCAGTCCTCTTGGTAGGTTTCGGAAGCTGTAAGCCGAAGTGGACGTTGGTGTTGTACTGCTTCCACGGCGGTTCTCCCTGGTGCAGGGTTAGTGGGGCTACGGGCACTCCACCCAGTCCAGCTTCCTCGCACACCCACTTCCCCACTCGTCGGAAACAGGGTCGATGCTGGAGGCCAGCAACGTCCTCATCTGGCGGCGACGGCGCCGGCACTCCCACCTCCTGGGCTTCCTGTTTCTTCCGCATCCAATGGAGGTGGGCTCTGTAATGTAGTCTAGGTGGCGGTGTCTTATCAATGAGCTTCCGAGCGGGATCGTCCGGAGGGAGTCGCGTCAGGCGTCCATACCTACTCCCGGCCTGCCAGATCCTTGGCCCGTACTGCCAGCTCCAGCTCTCCCTTCTCCAGCAGCCGCATGCTGGTACTATTCAATCTCTTTTGGACTCAGACGGGCGAGTTGGGAGAGCTCCATATTCAGCTCGTCGCGACCGTCATCATCAATCTGCATTCTGCAGCTTTGTCTAAAACGGTTCCATGTGTGTTCCAAGAGCATCTGATGGTGTCGAGCCGCATGCATGTTGAAGGTGTCACCAAGCTTCAACTTTATAGGGCAATCACTAATCCATGCTCCTTTGATACAAATGAATTTTCACTTGCAATCAGGGCTGCGGAGTCGATGGATTTTCGGCGACTCCGTCTCCGACTCCGACTCCGACTTTCAAAAACCAGCTCCGACTCCGACTCCGACTCCGGGCAGAATTGTCGACTCCGACCGACTCCAACTCCCGACTCCGACTCCGCAGACCTAGCAGGGCTGCGGAGTCGACAGATTTTCGGTGACTCCGACTCCGACTCCGGCTCGGGTTTCTAAAATCGACTCCGACTCCGACTCCGACTCCGGTCACAAATGTCGACTCCGACCGACTCCGACTCCGACTCCGACTCCGACTCCGCAGCCCTGCTTGCAATGTAGGGGAAAGTGGGTGTATTGCGCCCTCCTAAGTCCTAACCAATTGCGCCCACCAACGTTCCCACGGATTCAATGGCATGTTTTGAATTTTGTGTTCGAAAACATTATTTTTCCCACTGGATAGTTCCTTTTATGGCCCAAGCTCCTCGATGAAGCCAATCAGCAAGGCTCATTACGCCATCAAACATGTTACGGCGTTTTCTTAGCTTTTTTGCAGTATTTTGAACCGTTGGCTATAAAAATGTGTGATATTTGTGTGATTTTCAGAGTGATATTTAGAATGAAGAACCCTTTTTTCATTATATTTCACTAAAACAGTTTAACTTCCTTCAACATCTTTATGATAACGTCCACGCTTTTATTAAAAAGTACCTCAATTTTAATTGCGCCCATGGCAATTGCGCCAGGGGGGCGCAAATAGAATGATGGTGTAGCTATTGTATCACGACAGCATGAATGCATCATTAACTGATTGCAATAAGGAAGGAGTTTAATGTCAGGCAGGGGAGCAGCCCGCTGTCGTCAGTCTGCAAATTATTTCTCTCGTCAAACTTATAATGCAGCTGCCATTTAGGCTACGAACTTTTGGTGTAATTGACAAAATACGACATTTTCAACATGGACTCAGGCGTGGGAGGTGACAGCTATGATAAAAAAGTAAAAACTGATGTCATAAAGCTGTCGAAACAATAAAAATTATTAATTTCGAGAGAAACGATTGAAAATGTAACCGTATAGGCGCATACGTTCACATATATCTAGTCGGTTACAGTAAACGTTTTTGTTGCACTTTTACAAGCGTACGAACACATGTAAAGTTATCTACCTGGGCAAAAAACATCGCGATTTACACCTACATTTATTATTTAACCAGCGTGAATAACATTATGAATGTTAAAGTAAGCCGCAATGAGATTAGACTGCCGGGGTGTATGCATTCCGTCTCATTCGCTTAGCCATGTTAAAGTATAGGGCGCAATTGGGTTCTAATTGCGCCATCCCCCTGGCGCAATTTACAGCAGTTGCTGGCAAATGCGCCCTTTTACATGTTTCTGAAAAAGCAGCTGTCAGAAGCAAACGAACATTCTTAATTGATCGGGAGGCTCTTAAATCGTAGCCAATGAGTTCCTCTTTGAAATGGTCACCAATGCATGCTTATATCTCCAGCGGTTTTCTCACAATTAGCGTTTTTCCTTAAGGTGGCGCAATTCACCCTCCTTCCCCTAGTCCCAAGAAAATGCACTTCACACAAAACAGGTTTATGAGGAGGCATTCGGTTTCAGATCATTTTTGTAGGTACTGTTTTGTTCCTGCATCGTCAATCGTGTGGTCTCGCTTCGATCTTGGATTGTTTGCCTCAAATATCTAAGATATTTCACTTTCTTACAAAGGTGATTTTTGCCCTTTTTGATAAACCACAGCTTCTTATTTTCTTTCCCAGTCTTCATGACAAGCACAATTCTGGATCATTTTTTTATCGGTAGCCAAACGCACGTAACGACTAAGCTGAACCCACGCTGACTTTCCGTTATTCATAAATCATAAGAATGAATATTTACTTGAAATAAATAAAAAATTATATAATTTGAACTATAAATAAGACCAAAGGAACGATATTTAGTCAATTCAACGCCAACAGTATTTGGATTTAAATGCCGCCGCAGCGCCAGAACACGGTAAAAATGATATAAAAATATCCTATTTCACGTGATTCATCAATCTGCTGTGCTACTTCATCCAGTTTGACCAAATTTGTCAGGTGGTGACTTGGACTGTCACGTTCTCAATGTGACTCACATGTACCTCTGCAAAAACGATTTTAGCATGATCCGACTCAGAAATGTTCATAGATCATGTTTGATTATTTTCCCTTCCCTGATTTGCATACGACGGGAATAAAGTTAAATGCTTTAAGGACAAGACGACTTTTTCAACTCATTTATAGGTAAATGACGTCACGGTGACGTCATCGGCTGCCCGAACATTGCAAAACTTCAGCTTTCAATTACGCCATGTGTTTGTAGCACAGGGACAAAATCTCAAAACAATATCTCAAATATCAACGACGTTACACTGCAATTCATTAAAAAGGTACCATTCTCCAAAAAAGATGAACCACGCAGTTGCACGTGCTCTGGAAGTGGTGCAACATTAGTTAGAGGTGCGCACCGGTCAGATTCGGATTCAGCGGTCATTTTTGTCCCAGAAACCACCCTTTGCTAAGCTCTACCCAATTTTGCGTTATTCGGCCCAAAATTGGGCCTCCTTCCCCTGACTAATATGCTTTATTGTTTTACCGAATTGGCTTTCTTTGTATTGAGCTTACCGTTAATGCCTAAATGCCTATAATGGGTATGCCTATAGGTAACGCTATAGGTACTACGAACTTTGTCCCATGCTTTTACTAAAACATTCGTTTTTAAAGAGCATGTATCGAATCTACGTCTCATTGTGAGTCACGTTGAAAATAAATTGCCTCATCTGCAGCCTTTTAATCTCGAACATCGCTTATCTGCCGAAAACATTGTCAGCGTTCAGAGCCGCTTTGTCCGGGCCCAGTCAGCGCGCCCAGTCACATCGGACAGAATATCCAATCAGGCTGCGACGCCCGCGCGCCCCCTAATCCCCCGCGCCCTAAGTGCACAGTCGAATCGTGCTAATTTGCACAGCACGCCTAAGTGACGTCGGCCGATGCTGAGTTGCGGCCGCCGGCTTGTCGCCGTCCCGTGCCACTCTGAGGGGCGTGCATCAGCAGCCCGGCTGCGTCAGTGATGTCACAGACGTCACCAGTGTCACCGGCAGCCATTTGCATCCGCTGATGACTCCATGTGTGTCGGAGTTGGTGGGTGGGTGCGGATAGTGGGCCCGGCGGTTAGGGAGGTAGTTAAAAGGGCAGTGAGTGGGCCGGTGAGCAGCTGGAGGTTGGAGAGCTGGAGGCTGGTGACTGGCGGTGGGTAGCCGCAGCACTAGGGCAGCAGGAGGAAGGGTGAGGCTTTCCCACCGCCCCGCCCGCATCGAGCCGGGTCCGTTTTCCGACAAGTGGCGGCCAGTAGAGGCCGCCCCCGGCCGTGTCGGCTCGCGGCGCCGTGAAAACTTCCCGACCACACAGCCGGACCGATCATGCAATCGCGACATTTCTCCGGAACTGACCAGTTATCAGATCTGATGTGGCGCCGGGGTGAGCTACTCGCCCCCAGCGTCTCCTGGACATAAAGGCGTGGAGTTTTTCTGTGAATGCCTATTTCGAACATGCAGTGGACATATTTCACAGGCACGGTTGAACGGCAGTAAGCACGGTGCACTGCACGTGAAGTGTAAGACACACTGTTAATCTTCTCATTTCCAGCGTGTCTTTTTGCTTATTTACGATGTAGGCTGTGGAAAAGGCCAAGCTCAGCGATATAGCGAGTTTGACGTTAGTAAAATATTACCGGCTGTCCACTGTCCAATGACCAGAACACGCCTTTGCACAAACATTTCCAAAAAACGACTGAAGTACATGTAGTCGAATTCTCTTGGTTCCAACTGAACTTCCAAACTATTAGACAAATAAACGCCTGGTTACAAGTGAATTTGCTTATATCTTTCTCTATCATCTTTGTATTACCTGTCCTTGGGTATAGTGCCATTATTCCTATCCTATACCTCATTATATGAATTTTGCCGGTATTATTTATACAACCTGACTTAAATCATAGACCGTTGGAAACCCCGTGAAGTTTTGCGATTCTTTGTAATGCAGTGTACAATGTACCTACATGCTTGTACGCTGTTTGTTTTACACCTTGAATATCGCTTTAAATGTTCATTTGGCAAACATTTTCCCGTAAATATTTTTTGCTGTTATCTCAATTTCCCTCTGGTTCGCTCGTTTAAGCCCATGTCGCTGGCTGCCTAACACATCTTTTACAGGCGTTAGCTATTGTTGCACATTCCCACCGACCCGACATGCAATCACTGTTCGACTTCAGTTATCTGCACGATCTGCAACAAATGGCGGTCCTCTGGTACACTGAGTATACGCGGACCCGTGGCACATGAACCAGTCTGTCTCGATGGTATTGGTCAGCCAGACACCCTCTTAGAATGTGCACTATCGGTGCGAGGATGGTTGATGATAAACGATATTGGATGACGTCGACCGAGAGCAAACAGTAAAACAAGAAGAGAAATATGCGTGCTTCATCGCCAATATTATACTGCTCACTCGTGAGTCGTTCGCATATGTTTCGTAGTCCAACCAGATACAGCATTGATTTCAAAACGTTTTCATGATCAAAATTATATTTCTAAAAACATTGCAAAAGTCTATGAGCCTGGAGAATAGTGCTTGACTGGTTAGCTTCGAATGACATGAGATAAACAATCGGTTATTTCGCCGGAAATACAGCTAGATGCTATCAACATTCGGCCTACCCTAAAATCCGTTTCATTTTCGTATGTCCTGGTGCACCAAATGACCAAAAGCTACAGCCGGAACGGAACAGTAGCGAGCACTACCCACTCCTTTCACCATGACCTCCCGTACCCCGGACCCAGTGACCTCTAACTCTTCTGTTCTCTCTCCATTTGCAGGTGTCTGCACCAATAACACGGCTCCCAGTGTGAGCAGCATCAACCGAATCCTGCGCAACCGGGCCGCCGAGCGCGCGGCAGCCGAGTTTGCGCGCGCCGCCGGGTACGGGTTCTACCATCCGTACGCGTCGGCTCTCCCGTACCCGCCGGCCGTGTGGCCCAATCTGTCCACCCCCAGCCCGGCGACCGGCGGGGGACTGACGGTCACCCCTCCGGCAGGGGATACGGCCTCCTCGGCCAGCTCGACATCGCCCAAACCGAGCCTAGACGGTGAGTGGGGATACGGGAACGGTGTGCCTAAATTAGAACAAAAGTTCTATTGCTTCGTGAATAATAAAGAACCTAAGATGAGCCAAAGCAGATAAAATGCAATCCGATTTGAAACAAAACAATCAATATTAAATTCATGAACAAATTAATTAAGCTTAAGTTTCCGGTGCACGAACTCGACGTTTCTAAACGACAAAACCTGTCGGCCATCATGTCCGCCATTGTCTGATTTAAGCTCACGTCTACAAGAGATTTCGGGGTTAGTGAGCATAAGTTAGTTTCTAGCCGTCGCAGCGACCTCCCTTCAGATTCCTATCAGAGGCACATGTCAAACCGGAGCGCTCGCGAGCTCCTCTGAACACTTACTCTGGATCCATCTGGCTGGGCGAATCCAACAGTCACGCCCGGCGCCAATCAAGTCTCGGCTGTCCGTGACGCATCCCGGCGCCGCTCATCACGATACGATACGGATGAGCGCGCCCGGCTTTGCTCTTCGAATCCCGACTTCAAAAGGTCCCGCGGCGAGCGACGACCGAGCATACTTGACGTCGCCTCCCGACGGCTCGAGCGAGACAAAATCCGGGCGGGCGGCCGCCGCTGGAGCATGTTCTATGAGCGGGTCTAGAGCTGCCACAGCAGGTACTCGAGACAATTGAGACCCGGGTGAGAGTCGGGCAGATCCGGTGTTCACAAATGCGGCGCAGTTGATTGTGTGTTGATCCCCTGAAGTGTCATGTTATCTTAAAGAGCTGTGGAGATTTGGAGGATGCGGGACAGCTCGCCTGAGTTTATGTTTAAGATCTGATGATCGAAACAGAAGATAACGATTCAAAGATGACGGCGGCTGCTCAAGTATCAAACATAGGACACCACTGATTTCGAGCGTTTCACTTTGATTCATCCATTTTAATTTACATTTCCGGCTGTGGATTTTCTAATTTCACTTACCGTTAGTGAAATTTCTTACTAGGCAAAAGTCACCGTATAGTCACTAACATCTTGCACACGGTGTAGTATCCTATGCGTGGGTTGCGACAGGTGGCCCGATCAGCCGACTGCAGGCAGGCGGGCGGCCGGCAGTATCGTTACAGGGCCGGGTCCGCCCAGCGCGCCCGGCGCGGGACGATCAGAGGAGCCGCCGCCGCCGCCGCCGACACCGTCGCCGCCGCGTCGACTCCGTGCTTTACTACCTGACGACACCGGCGGACGGCGCGGCCGCCGCTCGTAAAGTTAATTGGATGCTGAGCAGGTGACCACTATCAGCCGCATCGAACCGCGCCGTACCATGCTTCACCGGGCTTTTAGTGTGACAGCGGCGGCGCGGCGGCGCCAAACGCGGCGCACCGCCCGACGAGACGGCTCCGACGCGGAGGTGACATAAGCGGCCGTAGCCGACGGCCCCGTCCGCCCCGAATCCAATTATAAATTCCCATCCGGTTAATGTCGCCGGCTAATTATCCATCTAATGATTTCATTTGACCTGACGTTATCGGCCGCTGAGTTATAGCCGGGCGCTAATGAAGAGGTGTAGAGCTGCGGTCCTCAATGCTTTCTCTAACAAGCTTGTAATTTCGGGGATAATTGATCGGGTGGACCGTCAAATCCTACGTTTGTTGTACGATCAGCTGATAGGCGCGACAAGGGCGGCGTTCTGCACTGCGCTGCGACCAATGCGGCGCGCTGCAGCGCTGCAAACGCCGCCCCGCGCCGGCCCGCCCCGCCGCGCTGAGCGGTCGGCGCGGGCGGGGGCGGCGGCGGCGGCGGAGGAGCCTTTGCGTGCGGCGGGCAGGTCGGGTGGAGTCGCGGTCGCGGCCCTCTGGCCCGGTGACTGATGACCCCTCGCCGGCGGACCGGCCCTGTGTCACCGGGTCGGCTCTGTGGACCCGTCACCGCCCGCGGTCCGGGGCCCGAGTGGGCTGGCACCGCACGGACGGATCTTCCCTAGATAGAGTGTGATTGAGATTTTATAGGCATTCGTCGAGCTTCAGTTGTCATTAACATGAACTAGAAAATAAGACTTTATTTGCATTTATTTACTGTATTCATTTCTTTATTTATTTTTATTAATGAGAAAGCAACAGTCTGTTGGCTCTTACATACTTGGCTCTCACCAGGCCAAGTATGTTATTATAAATGATCCGCGATAGCACCAATATCCAAATGCGCTATTTGGTAAGATTGGCTGCATTGCGGCAAACACATAAAAAAGTCATAAATAAATGGGGTCGTTTGCCGAGGAAGGATGATCATTAACCGTTACGCACCTTTCGATCATGTTTAAGCATCACATGATTGAATCTCATATCGCACCTATTTTTGCAGTCCATTTAGCACTTTTAATCTCACAAGCTCCTTCTCCCTCCACAGAGAGCGAGTCACGAAGGGAGGTGGAGGCGAGTCGCGGCGCCGACTCTGACTCCGAGCAGCCTAAGTTCCGCCGGAACCGCACCACTTTCTCCCAGGAGCAGCTCGAAGAGCTCGAGAAAGAATTCGAGAAGACTCATTACCCGTGCGTCAACGCGCGCGAGCGGCTGGCCGGCCGCACGGCCCTCTCAGAGGCACGAGTTCAGGTGAGTTCTGGTGAGAGTGGAGAGTCAGAAAAAGCTGCCCGGGACTGGACCGGAAGGGGAGGGGGAGGGGTGCTCTGTGGTGGTCACGTATGTGACGTGTGACTGGATCTGACGGGATGAGAATGAATGATCGCTCTGAATGAATCTGATTGAATGAATCTAATTGACCGACCGGAGAGATAGCTCGCTATCAAACGACACGCTTGTCACTCAAAACGAGTCGCCGGAAATCGATGAAGGCGAGAGGCTGCGCCGCCGTACAGCCGTAAGCGTTGCGTCTGATTGAAATAATTACCTCTCTGCATCGGGTGCGATCGGGCCCATCTGGCGGAGGTGTCAGTCGGCCCGTCACGGCGGCAGGGCGGGCACCTGTGCGGGCCGTCCACTGGCCGCGCCTATCGCACCTCCAATCCGACCTCGGACGCTCATTAACCGAACGCGAGCCGTTTCTGCGCCCGGCCAAAAACAAACCGTCTCCAGAGCTCGACAAAAACGGCGCGTGCGTGCCGAACGCGGCGCGACGCGGCGATGGCGTGCGCCGCATCAGATAATATTTGTATTTTAGAGTGATCCCGATGCGTTGACGCCCGGCGTGGTTGATTAATTAACCGTCGGTGGCGCGGCTCGGCCGCTCGGGGAGTAGCGTGAATAAGTAACGAGTGGCAGCCCGGTTCGTGACCAAGTGCGTTAGGGTCTGGTCCGACCTACGTTCATATCGTCCGACACCCACTGCGACACGACCGGTCAGGGCGAGGGAGAGGGAGAGGGCGAGAAAAGGGGGTGGGAGAGTCAGAGACCCTCCACGACACGACCGGCCGGGGCGAGGAAGAGGGAGAGAGCGAGTTAGGGTGGCGGGAGATAAGTAAGAGTTTTAAAGTGTCGAGGAAGATGGCGAAAGGGATGAGGAGCGATGAAGGAAGAGTGAGAGAGGAAGCGATGGAGACGGACAGTGGATTCGCAAACCCAAACGTCTGAGCTGAGCTTGTGATCACTGAGCTACCAAAATTTGAATTTTGCGAATTATTTTAGGGACCAGAAGTCAGCTTGATTTTGAGGCAAAACGCCAGCTTCACCCACGAGCAGAATGCATCCCATTTGGCTACAATAGGTAGATCTCAGATCTCAGCCAACATCAGCATAGCTCAACCATGTCTGGGATGTCCAGTGCTCTTCGGATGACGTCACAGCGCAGTACCGTGGGCGGTGATTGGCCGACACCGTGTCTGAGAGGTCCCTGATTGGCTCTCGATGCACAGCTCAGCGGGAGACAGCCGAACGGTGCACGCCTAACTCCCGCCACTCCTCGCGCCGCCGCGGTCCCGGAGACCAACTAAGCCGGGATGGCCGTGCTCGCCCCGAGAAAATCACATCAAGCTATGACTCCAGTGTTATCTGGGGTTTCGTTATGGCCGGTACACAGTACTAGGCTAGGGATGCATATTAGGTAGCGAAAAGTCTCCATCGCTGCTCGAAAACTTGCCTGTTATGTGATGCCTAAAGGCAGGGTGGCTTAGTCAGACCACTAGCTTGAATGCTCAGGTGCGCAATTGTGCCGCTGATGCCACTAAGATGGATGCGCACTGCGCAGCCTTTGTGTTCTCGGCTGCCAACCACAGCGTAGCCAGGGACTGCTTTGTTTCGCCGCTCTTTCTCAAGCTACTCAGACGGCTGAGGAGTTTTTATGGGTGCATTGTGTCGTTGAAGCGACCATCATTAGTTTCGGTTTGACTGCGGTAGTCGTTGCGTAGAACTGGCTGGGAAGCTAGGACTGTTTTGAATGTAAAAAACACAAAAGGGAGTGGTAAACGGTTCGTTTGCACTTAGTGACAGTCGTTGTTCGATTGATTTTCTTTAGTTCAACAAACGACGTAATTAAGGCCCCGATAATGTGTGACGCAATCTCAGTTGTTGCTGTCGCCTCAACTTCTTGATCAGTCGATATGAGCCAGATGCGGTTTAATTACCAGCTCATTTTGCTTTGCCGGGGCTCACTTACATTGTGCAGCGCATGTTTGCAACTTTGCGATAAGAAGTCACTGGGTAGGGGATAAAATAGGTAACTCTGTTTTCTCTAATGGCAGGTTTGGTTTTCCAACAGACGAGCGAAGTGGAGACGCCACCAGCGCATGAACATGCTTCAGGACCAGCCGGGCTTCGGCCCCCCTGGCTCCCCTGGCTCGGACGCTACCACCCTTGGCTCTCCGCCCCCATCCCCCCGACCCTGCTCCGGCCCCTCCCCACCACACCCGGCGGTGCCGCCGACCGCCAGCATCCAGAGCGAACGTAGCGCCTTCGCGCCTCCCGTCCTCCCCCGCGCCGCGTCAGTGGACTCGCCCGCGCCCTCGGACTGCGTCGGCCTGGATCTGTCCATGCGCGGTCAGGACGGGTCCACGCAGCCGGTCGAGGGGAGGCACCATGCCGACTCGGATGACGGCGCCGAGTCGGACGTCAGCGTCGGGGAGGACACGCCCTCCGGCGACCGTCCCGACCATAGATAAAGGTGAGAACGACTTCCTGCTGGGTCGGACGGCAGGTTCAGGGTTGATACGGCAAGCTCAGCTTTAGATACTTTTACAGCAACTTTGCGAGACTTTTCCTGCTGGCTGCTGTTAACTCGTGTGAGCTATTGTTTAAAACCGAAAGATTGTAAATAAATCTAAAATTAAATTGTTATGCTGCAAACCATGGTTATAGATGTACCGTTTGATGCATATCATTATAGCTGACACTCGTGTTTGCCATTCTCCATCGTCATATCGCTAACCTTCCGTTTTCTCTCTTCATCGCAGGTACTCGGCAGCGTGATCACTTCGACCGGCGCGGGACGCGGCTTACGCTTTGGAGAGCTCTATTTTGCCGTGTAGCGTTTTGTTCTCGGTCTTGCCCCGGTCACACTCGCACAGTCCCGGCTTGGCGCCCTTTGCGCCCGCTCGCGTACGGGGCGCGCGCGCGCGGTCGCCCACCCACCAGTGTTCTCCAGAAGGCAGCGAGCCAGTCGCTGCGCAATCGTGGCGAAATCGGCGCCAGTTGGTGTGCGTAAAACACTGCTTGTGAATTACGCGTGTCCTTTGTGTGTGTATTTTGTGTGTGTGTATTGTGTATCGTGTATTGAGCGTGTGAGCTGTACAGATATGTTGTTGGTCACAATGTGACGATGTGTGTATATTTATAGCATCACAACCGCATTTGATCATTGATTGTTACCTTTATGTGCGTTTTGGTCGTCTCGGGTCAATGTCACAGGCAAACAAAATACATCTCCTGCACTAGTGAGCCGCGTGTGTGAGGATGGCGAGGGGCAGCGAAGCTTGTTTGACTAGCAAATGACATCGGTTGGAAGTCGTCTTCATAAACTAGATCTCGAACACATTTGCGCTTCTTCAACGACAGTAAAGCATCGCGATTTTAAATGTAGGCCGTCCAACTAGCCAGTAGCCACCTACAGTGAAGAGTAGTTTGGTGTGATGTACTGAAGCTCTTGATTTTTCACTGTTCTAGTTTCGTGCTTCTTCAGTATACTCACCTAGCAAGTGATCATAAAGAGTTGTTACTATCAATGTTATCAATCACGAAGTTAATTTTATAAAGGTCTACATCACAAACACTGGGAAATTCTGGTCGCACCCACACGCCAGGGCCAAAAAAAACTGACCAAAATGTAACGACTCTCAATTGTTCCGAGCATCAGAACATGCCGTTCATGGATAAATAAAAAAGGTTCACAGAAAACATGTGTAATCACAAGTGTGAAACCACGTGTCATCTATAGAGCATCACGCCATCAAGTCCCCTGTTCCCTGCCCGCTCCGTGAGCGGCGACGTCGGTGAAATAAATAGCCATTCGCCGCCTTTGTGTGACTGCATTTTACATAGGTTTGTACATATATGAAAGGAGACGATCGCTTGTGTCCGAGAAGCCTGGGCTTCAGACTCCGGCCGACTACATACACCTCGCCCAACAGTGAGGGCGAGAATAAGTTGCTTGCCGCATTCGCATCCGAACTGCTAGTCGCTGAAACCCTGGTCCTGAGACCAATAGTGACGACAGCACACCTTGAATATCACGCACACATTTCAACTTCAACTTTAACAATTAAGCACCTATGTCCTTTTGCCAAAAATGAATGATGTTTTCACACCTATAATAAATATTTGTAGGTGTTTGAGCCACGAAGTTAGAACGCAAACACACTGCAGACACTTAACACTCAACTACCACCTGGAAACACTCAGCACATTTACTAGCAGTTAAAGGTAGTGTGCCAGCTTTCCTGGACCATATGGAGTTAATGACCCGGGTAAGGAGAACCGGATTTTTAGAACTTATCCATACCTTCAAAACTCATGGAAACGTCTTAAATTCTTCAAATTTTGAGTACCCCAGTGCGAAATTCGCCCCGACGGGTTGTCGGTCGTACCCCAACCACATTTCACACCACTATGAACAATAAATGCACATACTAAAATCGCTATTACCGATAGGCTCATCCAATCAAGTTTCGATAAACCCGTTCATCATCATCTCCTGCGGTTTCGAACACGCCTGTTAGGTGGCTTCTGATGCTCGTCGAGGTCGGAATTTCCAAATACGCGTGGTGCGTCGGGCTGCGCGCTCTGACTTCGGCCAAGAAAAATGCGTCAGCTGATCATTGTCATTTCTGCCACTTGCGTGTGGTGAAATGGGGTCATAACTTATAAGACGGCTTTTTCATATCAATTATTTTACATAAAATCATATTTCAAACCATAAATAATGTTCGACAGCCAAATAAAAGAAACAATACCAATACGGGCTTACAGTTTAAGGCTCGACATTGTGTTGTCTACGATTAGACAGCTGATAACTCATTCCCGTACGTCGTATGGTCGTAACACTATAATGACCTTTGCTTATTGTCACAAGTGCGCCGCATTCGCGATTGTTGCCTGACGCCTGTTTGCAGGTGAGCCCACTACAGTTGTTATACATATCTAAAAACCGATAAACTTTTAGGCCAAAAAGGCACTATTCCAGGCCCATTTTTGATTTTTTTGCGATATTAGGTAAAAACAGAAGCTTCTTATCCTAGGAAAAATAAAATGGGAAATCTTTCAAAGGTGGCACACTACCTTTAAAGTGCGTGCATCTATAGATTCGACTAACACCAGAAAAATGTGCTTCTTCCTGTGGCAGGAAGAAGCACATTGCTTGTTCCCAAGCAATGTGCTTGTTCCCAAGCAATGTGTTTGGGAACAAGCAATGTGCTTGGGAGCTTGTTCAAAACAATTCATTGTCGTCATCGACTGGCCTCAGCCCTGGATGCAGCCGGTGGGATAGGTCACCCCGGGCGTACACAACGCCTCAGGCGGTAGTCACGTAACCAGTACTTTGAGTCTGCTGAATGCGTGTAATCAGTCTCATTGGCTCTGCAGTGTGCCTGGGTTGCTTGTTGCTGAGGCACTTAGTTGATAAGATGACACTGTATATTTTAAGCGGCATGTATGTTGAGAGTTACACCTATAGTGTTCTTTTCGCAACGATACAACGAAAATATATATTTACCAAAAGGCGATACCAGAAAAGGCGCTGAACAAAAATGCTTAAACATTCCATAAAAGACAGTCATTTATTCTAACGTTCATTTGAAATTGAGTGACTTTTGTTTGACAGTGTTCATTACATCATAATATTCGTCTCCAAAAACTAATTGAAAGGTATTAGGTATTTACGGAAAATGTGCGATAGTAGCTTTATTTTCCACTGAATGGATACACTGTAACGGAACAGAAGAAATCGTGGAATAGCATGGAACTCAATAAAGTCGCAAGGTTTCTTCATTTTCTCTTCATGGTCACTTTTTATCATTTATCCATTCTTCAAGCTTCCCTATTTAGCGTCAGATTTAATAAGCCATTTGTACGGTGCCATAAGTTCATACAGTCTTATTTAACGAAAGATCATCAATAGTTCCCTCTAACAAAAACTAATGCCTCTCTACGGCACAGTGCAATGTAAAATATCACTGAGGGCTCCTAACGAACTGGTTACCTGTTTCATTTTGGAATGTCATTCGCAGTGCAGGACTTTGATGACCGCTTTCGTGAGTGTGTCATCCGCAACATGAACTGATGTTCAGATAATGTTCGCGAGATCAGACTCAGTCTAGTGAACCGGAAAACCGCAGATACGCGCGGTCGATTGTTCTGTGAGACTCACACTGACATCCACGTTTGTCCGATCCCGATACCCAGTGTCCGCTGTCCACTGTCTGCTGTCTACCAGGTGTTCCGCACTGGAATCTCTGGACCCTGGAACGCCGATAACACGACTATTGGGGCTGTCGGACAGGACTGTTATGTCTGACATACCGCAAATGTGCCGGTCCTTTATTGATGCCTGTTCCGCCGTTTGATCGGTTCCTATAATGACTGCCGCTGTGAAGTCACTGTGGAATGTTTGTTTTGTGCTCACAATTGCAGCGTAAATGAATGTTGGTAGTTGCGCTGCCATCGTCGATTTTAGTTTCAATGCGGGGTATTTCTGGCATTGTTCGCTAACTCCAAGTCGCAGCAAAGAGCTACCGACCTACTTCCCTTTCTGCACACACTAGCTGAAGCAGTGCACGGCTTGCATTTCGCATGCTCAGTACAACAAATTCGATAGGACTGGTGTGACTATTTCAAACACTCATAGTCACGCTTCCACAAACCGTTCTTCCCACCGCGTTATGAGCCCCTGTTCAATCTCGCTCTCGTTCCATCGCCGGCCGGCTGACCGGCTGGAATATCAGACCGCAGTGATTGCCTCTCGCCGCCCACCGCCTCCTTCATTGAGCCGCGCTGCGAACCACCGCTCCTCTCAGCATAACATCCTGTTCCTGAGGCCGGCGCCGACAGCCCGCAGAGAGCATCGTGTAATCATCGGCCTTTACCAATTCAATCGGCCCGGTTCGCCGCAGTCTGGAATGTGATAATGGCGCCGCCAACGTGGGAAATGCTAAACGATTGTTGTTATTATCACGTCGAAGGGTAGGAGGCGCTGATCTCTTTAATTGCGCCACTCTCGACCGCTAGTTTTGGCCGTCAATTTGGTGGACTTCTGCGCGCTTTTGTCGGCACATTCTTGGTCGAGAGAGGTGGTTTTGTGCGGTTCGACTCCGGCCCCACCACAAAGGGATTATAGAGAGGCGGCGAACAATGCGCGCTCGCTAAACGCGGCCCAAACCGCCGCTCTCAAGGGCGGGAGAACCAGCGCTCTCCCCGGCTGACCTCTTAGCGACTCCTTCGAGACGTCGTCCTGGAAGTCAGCGCAGAGTCCTTTGCCAAACAATCGCCGTGGGACGGGGCGAGAGGTCCGGGGCGAGTCGCCGATCGCCGATAGGTGCCAGACTGGAGCGTCAGTCCAGACTCAGAGGTTGGCTGAGTATTTACACCTCCGGCCGCTAGAGGCGCCACTTGTCGATGTTCGACCGTGCACCTTTCCCGTGAAGACCGTCCCGTACTGAAAGATGTCGGCCTGCGGTGCACTGTGCAACTGTAACAACAACGAAGCAGGTACTGGCCTGGGGGTATGGTGATAACACTCATATTGTACTTTGAAATTTATACTGTTTTTTTTTTACACAACTATAATTGTTCAGCAGTGCATAAGGCACCAAAATCTAAGGAGTTAAGAAAAAGACAACTTTTGATTTTGGTTGCATGTTCATTCGATTACCTATAACCTATTCAAATAAAGATTAGACATGAATCAAAACAAACGTGCGATCCTAGGCACATAACAGTTTTTATCGAGGGTACCGTAAGGTGGGGCTATTTGAGACAGTGGGGCTATTTGAGACAGTATTTAAAATTGCTATAAAATAAAAACCGTTTGAAATTCATGCTTTATTTTTGCTCAGGCGATTTACTGCTCGATTCGACACCTTCCTGAGCAAAAATATCACATAAAAATCAAACGCTCTTCATTTTATAACGATTTTAAATACTGTCTCAAATAGCCCCACTGTCTCAAATAGCCCCACTTTACGGTATGACAAACCAGTAGCGGCGGAACATCTTCGATTAGGAAGGGGGGGGGGGGGCACTGCCGACTTTCGGTCCCATTCTTACCATGCAACGCCCATAGGGCTAATGTTAAAATGGCAAAATCAAGGGGGCACGGTGCCCCGGTGCCTCCGTTCCGCCGCCTAGGTATGAGGCAAACGGCATATTGCTTTCAATTTCGGCCGCTGCGAGAAATGCAAATGCCGAAATGCAAATGTGGATCCGCCCGTTAAGCTTAAGCCCCGCCCATTATTCGCTGTTTCCCGGCCGATTTCTTCTATATGCAGCTTATCGTTTGACGACATATTATCGCATGCCTGACGCCCTAGCGTGCATGTCGTTGTGTGCAAACGTCAAGCAGTCCAAAACAGGCGTGCCTGAACTATTTCTGGCACTGTCAGAGTGGAAGGAGTTCTGATAAAGGTACGATATTCCCCAGGCAGCAGCCTAAGTTGCAGTCTTTTTTCCAGTCTGGTGCCCTTCTAGTATTCATTACGGTGCAAAACTGCCCAAATTTAATTTTAGCAGCTTGGATTTAGACTAGGTTATCAGTCGCCACCCACCGCCACTGTTTATCCTCAGCTCCCCACTCCGCTGTAGTGTCCACGTGTAAACCATGTCGGCGCGCTATCTGGAGCAGCCACCAGTGCGCCGAGAACACCTGTTTAACGGTGCGGCCCGGCCGATAGAGAGGTTACATGGTGGCCCGGCCGATAGAGAGGTTACATGGTGGCCCGGTCGGCTGCAACAATGACTGATGGCTGCCGTCATCGTCTAAACGCAAACCAGATGCGCACAAAGCGCTGGCCGGAAGAAAAAGTCGCCTGACCACCGCCGCTGGGCCGATAGGATCTGCTGCGCGCGGGAGGCGAGCGGGGGCGAGCGGGGGTAGCAGGGGGGGGGGGGGCAGAGGTGACCGGTCGGCAGGCACCGCCCGTGTGGCGGATCGGTACCACCCGTGTGACCGACCGGCCGACCACCGCCGCTCCGCCCGGACAGGACCGTTACTGGTGCTGATCGGAGCCGCCCCAGATTGTCCGATCGAGAACAATCCGGTACCGGCACCACGTTATCGTCTGTCTCATTGATATGCCACTGTCATCCAATATAGACCGTGTCTTCTTCACCACCCGACCGATTTTCTATGGCTCACGACCGCCTATCCTCTCGTTATCCTTTCTTCCCCATCTCCGTCCGACCCATACGCCTCCCCTGTCATCATACACAAATCACTATTAAAAGCATTTTTACGTACCGAATATGAAAGATGGTGGTGTTATAAATGCGAACAGATAGCAGGTGCAACAGCCCGTGTAAGCATACAACTCATTTTACGTAAATTTCCTTTCTCATGGTGACAAGGCGTGTGAAGTCCTGTCGAAACATGTACCTAGAAAGCATATTTTCATTTATAATTGTACACCGCAAATCAAAATATTTACGATATGCCTTGTCTTGCTATTTGTGTCATGTCCAGTTTCAAGTTGAACAATTGGAAACACCGGCACATACCATTTGCTGTAAACAGTTTTGGTGTTTGTAGTGGTATCAATGTTTTATTGGTCTTTTGATTGAATGACTTATTTCCTTCAGCGGCGTTATGTTAGTAATGACAGCTGTTTGATAAATAGCGATACAATTACAAGACACTTACGTGCCGGTCACAAGCATTCATTTTTCCAAAGCATCAATGAACTCTAAATCGAACTGACATTTTCCCCTGCTCACGCATTCTTGTCGCCCTAAAAATGCTGTCGGCGCTTCAATTGAACAGGTCGACCACTGGCGGATGCGCCACTTTTCAATACTGACAGCCGGTTGTCGTTCGAATCGAACACCGCTGGGTCATCGGGCCGCGTATAACGGTAGGTGACAGCCGCGCAGTGCTCCTCTGAGTGCGTCCAGTGGGCGACCCCTGGCCACTCGGCAGGTCGTTACCCACTGCCCAGTACCCAGTCCCTCCGACGGATGCAAACACAGCACACAAAAACGCCGCGTTAAAATGATACATAATTGGAGCCCATTACATACCTAAGGGTGCCGGAATTGATGAAGTTATTAAGAACACGATTACGGCAGCGGGTTCGTTTGTGGACGGCAAAAAGGGCGCGTCGGCGCCTCTCAGGAGGCTATTGAGGTCGGTGAGAGGCGCGTCGGAGCCGCTGCGTGGAGCTGCCGCAGCGCCGCCGGCCGCCGCTCCCGGCGCCGGGCGCGTGCTGCGGGCTAACGAGACACGCCGCGCCGGAGCGCCCCCGCCGCTCAATGGCACTGTTGTGGAGAACAAAACGGCCGGAGAATTACAGCCGACAGGCAGAGCCGGGCTACTGAACTACTGGGTACTAACGCACGCACTGATGGAGCGGCTCGTAACGGTGGTGGATATTTCACAGTCATCGAGAGAGCATTATATGTAAAAACGCCATTACAATGTCATGAGGGAGTGTGAGCCATCACGAGTATACAAATGCGTCGAAACTCGTTAAGGATCATGATCTGTTGGCAGATGTGCTGCTGCATTCAGCATTGAAACTGCAGATTTGATAATACGCAGATGGTAATCATAATGCTCAAAGCGTAAATGCGAAGCATTTACCAGTCCCCCCCCCCATGCATTGGAAAAATGCACAAGGGCGAGAAGTTGAAAAAGTCTATTTGATTAACTTCTAGAGCAGTCATCAGGCACCTCACTCTGCCGACAAATGGAGACGTTACGGCGCGTCGTTATCCCTCCATCTATCGCCACTCGGGGCACATCGAGATGCAATCTCTGAGTGCGCCACAGGCCATCCCGGCCCATGAAGGGTGGCGCCCGCCAGTATCTGACTGACCGGCGCCGAACCCTCAGACGCGCCGACCGGCATCAGCGCACGCGGAGCCGGCTCATCAGCCGGTAACGACGCCGCCGACCCCACTGATGGCCGCTCATCGGGGCCGAGAGAGGGGTGGGAGTGGGGAGGGGATGATGCGACAGAGAGTGACGAGAACGGGCGGCAAGCGATAATTCTTCGTGTTAGTATATCCTTACTTCCGGCCGACGGGGTGGGCGTCAGTTAGCTTTCGTTTAAGCTTGAGTGGTGAAATGTCGCCGTTATAATCAACTTGATTAGAAACGCATTCAGAAAATGTAAATGAAATCTTAGGATAGATACTAGTGAAATTTTTCGCTTGTGTTTTAAGAAAACGGCAGCCGTAAGCTATAGCACGTTTATTTTTAGGCTGCACGTGGATTGTTGTTTTTCACGGCGTTCGGGCGTCGTTGAACGTTTTTAGCACGAGCCGGCGATCAGACAGCGGGCCATTGTGTAACGCGTCCTGGCCTTGCGTGCCAGCCGGTGTGTAAACGCACTCATCTAAAACACTCCCCGGCTATCAAATCAATGCGCCGCTTTTTCTTCACTCTCACCTGCTCCGTACGAGGGAGAGACAATCCCCTATAATTTTCCCTCATTTGCCGATGAGTTTACGGCGATAAATACGCCAATTGTCGGCGGGCAGGTGTGCCACACCACTCTCCTCTCGATGCAACACATCGGCCGAGAAAAACGCGCCAGGCACGTCGCGACGAGCCACCACCTGCCGTCCTCGTGCCACGCGCTCGACCCCTCCCCTCCCTCTCCTTCCCTCAGGCTTCCCTTGAGATGCGAGCCGGCTGCCCTTTAAAGCGTCTGACCGGGCAGCGGAGTGGGGCGCGGAGTCACGTGGGAGATCACCTGTCGATGAGCAGTCGGACCCAGCACCTGTCCCTGGCGGCGCTGTGGACGGCCTGGTCGGGGCAGCTGCTCTCGACTACTCTCAGCCTCCTCGGGTGCTTGCCCTCAGACATGGCTCGGCTCAGTTCGAGCTCTGCTGTCGTGGTACATTTGGAACTGAGAGGGATGAGACAACCACCACTGATAAAAGTCGAGTGTGGAGAGACTATCACCTGCCACCGTGGGTCAGAGAGGACGGCTGGTTGTGGCTCATGAGATCAGGATGTGATAGCAGATAAATACTGCCACGTTTTTCTACTGGCCGGCTATTAATATACCTAACTGCTGGAAATTTGCCAGCGGATTAGATACATCGAAGTCGACCTTATCAGAGCGTCGGGCTGTTGGCCGTTTTTGGAAACAAAGCTGAAAGCGTAACACATGTAATGAGAATAGGCAATAGCATAGTTAGTTTTAGCGGCCATTGCAATATAATCAATGGCTTCCTGGTCTTTGGCAATACAAGGAAGAGATAAATTGGCATAAATACAGATGCTGTCACATTGTTAGTAGTTGTCGGTAAAAGCTCGTTGCCATTGAACAGAACACATTCTTCATTTAGTGACGCCTCCTTTCCCCACTGCACCGATGTGAAGACGTATTTCCTTGTTATCGTTGACAGGCTACTTTTGTTGACTTTAGTATCTCATAACCACACAATTCATCGGAAGACCCATCTCACTCTTTTCGAATGGAGCAGCTCTCTAACCGCACAACCCAGCAACTCCTGGAAACCAAACAGCCACTAACGCGATTACGAGCGTTATTAGACGTACGACAAAAACGACGACACAAATCTCCGACTCTGGCGCCGCGCGGGCAGCCCGAGTGACGGGGACACGACTCACGTCTGCCCGGTGGGCGCCCGAGACGGAACTGGTCCGAGCGAGCCGGGACGCGGAGCGAGACGTCCCCGGACCAGAGGACCGAGGCGCTACCCGGACCATAAAACTGAGACGTCAACTAGACCGTGGAGGACCGGGGATCACCCCCGGAGCTCTTCTCAGCTAAGCTCTAACTAGCTCCCAAAGCTCGACGTCAGAAATCATTAGGATCGTGAGCTCAGACACATCGATAAGTCATCTTCAACCATGGGTAATATCTGTTTTCCATTTTAGCTCACCTCTGTAGCTTCAGTTCAGCTCATCTATGCAGCTCCATTTAGCCCACCTTCCGTGGCTCCAGCTAAGCTCCCCGCCGCGGACATCGCCCGTTATCCGTCTGCTCTGTGGGCGGATCGGCGGCGGCCGGAGCGGCGCACTGCACCGTCACAGACCTGCGACCGGTGTCGGGCCGACACAGACATGGAGCCAGTGTCGGTGTGTCGGTCCGACATGACGTGTGACAGCCGTCGGCGACCCGTGCCGGCGAGCCGACGGCCGGTCGTTTCCGGCAGATTAGCGGCTCCGCTATGGTAGGAACATGGAGCGAACAGAGTCGCCACAGCGGGAACATGGAGAGACAGGGCTGTGGGGGTGGTGATTAGGGGAGAGTGGGGCAAAGCGGCCACCCGGGGCAAAGCGGCCACCCATCGTTTTAGCCCTTCATAGCTGGCGTCAGTTCCAATTTATGGTTTCCAATTATACTTCTCTTCACGGTCGTTCGAATGAGCCAGACCGGGGTTTCAGGCCCATCACCATTGTTCTGTGAAACACAGAAAAGCATTTCTTGCCAGGTTACCAACTATGTTTACAATTTTTAAATGTTATGTTATTTCATAACCGTTTGGAATTTTTATAAGCGTTCTTGTCCATGCATTGCATTGTTATCGTACATGTATTCTACCAATTTTAATGTTTTTTACCCCACTAATAGCTAAGCTGGAATATTTTTGTCTCGGACGGTATACGCGGGGCAAAGTGGCCGGGGCAAAGTGGCCACCCCCCAATTGGCCATAAGTTGTTTCCATCTGGATAAAAAACATTATTTATATTCAAATGTGTCGTCATGCATTCATCTTGGCCACTTTTCAGTTGCATGAGTTACCAAATAATGCCATTAAATGTTTTTTCATGAAAATCCTTTCTTTGTTTACCTACAGGTGGGATGCTAACAAAGCAAACATCCATCCTCGCTTAAACCTTGTCACCATCAAATACCCTAGTCGTACATGAGGCAAATATTTTGTTTCTCATATTGGGACTTGAGAAGACGCCGGTGGCCGCTTTGCCCCAGGGTATGGGGCAAAGTGGCCAATATGCATAGGTTTAAAGTTTTGTCAATATCTTCCATATGTGAACGCCTTTGGAAATAAAACGCAGTTGAAATGAAAGGCAACTTAATAGGGATCACATTGGTATAGAAAGAATCTTTCCAAGTTTAAAAATCAAGCATTGGCACCGTGAGAAGCGTTAGGGTGGCCGCTTTGCCCCACTCTCCCCTACATGAAACGGGCACTGGGCAGAGCAGGAGGGGTAGTGGTGGGCGAGTGATTTCGGTGGTGTTGTGGTGGTGAGCCGTGAAGAGGCTTGCATTGGTCAGGAAGTTAGGTTAGGGGTGAAATAACCACACCACCCATACAATGATCATGGATTGAAGTAGCTGTTGAGTTCGATGGAGCTAAGAAGTCACTGTCAAAGCAGAAATGGTCAAAGCGCAAAAAAAAAGATCAGGCTGAGCAAATATCAATCACACAAGAGTTTGCACGAAGTGGCAAACACATTAAACAACATTATTTTGGAAGGCTTTGCATAGTGTTGCATATGATGGTAAATTTCACATAGTGCAATGCGTGATAACTGTCGGCAAAGCTGATAGGGTATGAGTAACCGCCAATGGTGAGCGCAGGAAATGCCGTCGTCACACTCCATATCCTCCTTTTTCATGGGGGTTGACAGGGTACAAGTCAAAAACAATATCGTACACCGTTTACCACACTAATTACATGGGAGAGCGTGTCCGTTGGCGGTTACAGAAGCTCGGGGCGTATCTGACATGCCCGCTACGGATGTCATTACATTCACTGCTACACCGGCCGTGTGTCAAAATATCTGCAACGCTTCCGACGATGTAACCTGGATATAAGCGTATCCGAACGTTACTGTAATTAATCTTAATCAAAGTGTTAGAAAAGAATGGGCGTAATGACCGTATCTTGAAGGCCATACACTGTGCAAAACGAAACAAAGTTTGGGTTCTGTCTTTGTAGAAAGTGATTAAACAAGCCCTTGGTGCAATGAAACGGGATTTGTAAATGCCACTGTTCTATGATCTCACCTCATGGGATTAAAGGAAAAATGTGTATTTACTGACAAGACTCATGATATGTTCATCATGAGCACGCCTACTCGTATTTATAACGAAGCATGGCCAAAAGAGGCTGACACCTTGGCTTATTTTGGCGTTGATCTTGGCATGGTCCGTTATATGCAATCCTGGCACCGCAAGAGCCGCACGCTAATTCAAACCTGAGCTCGGGCATCAATTTCTCGCGAGTCGCGGATTGACAGCTGGCGAATGGAGTGACAAACACCGAGCTGCGGTGCCAGCCAGCATTCCTGCCAGGTCAACTGGTCGCCGTGCAGACCTGTCATCCGGCGAGCGACGACTTCATCGCGCGCTGGTGGCGGGAGCACACGGCGACGGGAACCGACAGACGATGTGCGTGACGTCACGGGATTTATAGTCGACGAGCACTCCTGCAAAAATCACCTCGTAATTTACAACTCGCAGGGATTTACACCTCGGCCGGCCGGGTGTTGTTCCAACTTGCCTCGGCTGACAGTTTGCGGTTTAGTGAAATGCTGATCGGGCGGGGTTTGTGACGTTCGTAATTACAAACCGAGTGCCCGTAAGTCTATAATTGATCGCTTGACACCAGCGCCCGCTCAAGGTTGCCAGCCTGCAGACAAAAAACAGACTCGGAGACGACAGACACGTCCGAGCTATCTCGATGAAGAGACAGTCGGGCTGGTCGATAGGCTCCAAACGTGACTGTCACGGCGAGATTAACTCGTCCTTAGTCCGAATATTGAGATCACTGGTCTTGACTCATGACAGAAGCTCCAACACAGTCTTTGAAAGAACGAGGGCGACTTACACTCCTTTTTAAAACGACTTCATTGTTTCAAAGAAGCAAGAAAAGATGAGTTACGGTACTTTAAGCCATCTCACTGAATCGAAACACTTCCAAAGCTGAGCTTGGCAGGTATCGCGGAACGGGAAGGCAACTAAGTGATACATATGAGTGATACATATGGCAGCACAGATGAATATCATTTACGCTGAACTCATAACTAATGGTTTTCTAAAATAAAGTAACTATGGAAAACTATATCACAAGCCTGATCGACAA